>NW_026040273.1:0-222500 GCF_023343835.1 Lagopus muta
ATATTTTAGGGGAAAAACAGGGATTTCGATGAAAATAAGCGATATTTAATGTTAAAAACAGGGATTTCTATGAAAATAAGCGATATTTTAGGGGAAAAACAGGGATTTCTATGAAAATAAGCGATATTTTAGGGGAAAAACAGGGATTTCCATGAAAATAAGCGATATTTTAGGGGAAAAACAGGGATTTCGATGAAAATAAGCGATATTTTAAGGTTAAAAACAGGGATTTCCATGAAAATAAGCGATATTTTAGGGGAAAAACATGGATTTCTATGAAAATAAGCGATATTTTAGGGGAAAAACAGGGATTTCGATGAAAATAAGCGATATTTTAGGGGAAAAACAGGGATTTCCATGAAAATAAGCGATATTTAAGGGGAAAAACAGGGATTTCCATGAAAATAAGCGATATTTTAGGGGAAAAACAGGGATTTCTATGAAAATAAGCGATATTTTAGGGGGAAAAACAGGGATTTCTATGAAAATAAGCGATATTTTAGGGGAAAAACAGGGATTTCTATGAAAATAAGCGATATTTTAGGGGAAAAACAGGGATTTCGATGAAAATAAGCGATATTTAATGTTAAAAACAGGGATTTCTATGAAAATAAGCGATATTTTAGGGGAAAAACAGGGATTTCTATGAAAATAAGCGATATTTAATGTTAAAAACAGGGATTTCGATGAAAATAAGCGATATTTTAGGGGAAAAAACAGGGATTTCTATGAAAATAAGCGATATTTTAGGGTTAAAAACAGGGAATTCTATGAAAATAAGCGATATTTAATGTTAAAAACAGGGATTTCTATGAAAATAAGCGATATTTTAGGGGAAAAACAGGGATTTCTATGAAAATAAGCGATATTTTACGGGAAAAACAGGGATTTCGATGAAAATAAGCGATATTTAATGTTAAAAACAGGGATTTCTATGAAAATAAGCGATATTTAAGGGTTAAAAACAGGGATTTCTATGAAAATAAGCGATATTTTAGGGGAAAAACAGGGATTTCTATGAAAATAAGCGATATTTTAGGGGAAAAACAGGGATTTCGATGAAAATAAGCGATATTTTAAGGGGAAAAAACAGGGATTTCTATGAAAATAAGCGATATTTTTGGGTTAAAAACAGGGATTTCTATGAAAATAAGCGATATTTCTGGGTTAAAAACAGGGATTTCAATGAAAATAAGCGATATTTTATGGGAAAAACAGGGATTTCTAAGAAAATAAGCGATATTTTTGGGTTAAAAACAGGGATTTCTATGAAAACAAGCGATATTTTAGGGGGAAAAACAGGGATTTCCATGAAAATAAGCGATATTTTAGGGGAAAAACAGGGATTTCGATGAAAATAAGCGATATTTAATGTTAAAAACAGGGATTTCTATGAAAATAAGCGATATTTTAGGGGAAAAACAGGGATTTCTATGAAAATAAGCGATATTTATGGGGAAAAACAGGGATTTCTATGAAAATAAGTGATATTTTAGGGGAAAAACAGGGATTTCCATGAAAATAAGCGATATTTTAAGGGAAAAACAGGGATTTCTATGAAAATAAGTGATATTTTAGGGGAAAAACAGGGATTTCTATGAAAATAAGCGATATTTAAGGTTAAAAACAGGGATTTCTATGAAAATAAGCGATATTTAAGGTTAAAAACAGGGATTTCTATGAAAATAAGCGATATTTAAGGGGAAAAACAGGGATTTCCATGAAAATAAGCGATATTTAAGGTTAAAAACAGGGATTTCTATGAAAATAAGCGATATTTTAGGGTTAAAAACAGGGATTTCTATGAAAATAAGCGATATTTAACGTTAAAAACAGGGATTTCTATGAAAATAAGCGATATTTTAGGGGAAAAACAGGGATTTCGATGAAAATAAGCGATATTTTAGGGGAAAAACAGGGATTTCTATGAAAATAAGCGATATTTTAGGGGAAAAACAGGGATTTCCATGAAAATAAGCGATATTTTTGGGTTAAAAACAGGGATTTCCATGAAAATAAGCGATATTTTAGGGGGAAAAACAGGGATTTCGATGAAAATAAGCGATATTTAATGTTAAAAACAGGGATTTCTATGAAAATAAGCGATATTTTAGGGGAAAAACAGGGATTTCCATGAAAATAAGCGATATTTAATGTTAAAAACAGGGATTTCTATGAAAATAAGCTATATTTTAGGGGAAAAACAGGGATTTCTATGAAAATAAGCGATATTTTAGGGGAAAAACAGGGATTTCGATGAAAATAAGCGATATTTTAGGGGAAAAACAGGGATTTCTATGAAAATAAGCGATATTTAATGTTAAAAACAGGGATTTCTATGAAAATAAGCGATATTTAAGGGGAAAAACAGGGATTTCCATGAAAATAAGCGATATTTAATGTTAAAAACAGGGATTTCTATGAAAATAAGCGATATTTTAGGGGAAAAACAGGGATTTCTATGAAAATAAGCGATATTTTAGGGGAAAAACAGGGATTTCTATGAAAATAAGCGATATTTTAGGGGAAAAACAGGGATTTCTATGAAAATAAGCGATATTTAATGTTAAAAACAGGGATTTCTATGAAAATAAGCGATATTTTAGGGGAAAAACAGGGATTTCTATGAAAATAAGCGATATTTAATGTTAAAAACAGGGATTTCTATGAAAATAAGCGATATTTAATGTTAAAAACAGGGATTTCGATGAAAATAAGCGATATTTAATGTTAAAAACAGGGATTTCTATGAAAATAAGCGATATTTTAGGGGAAAAACAGGGATTTCTATGAAAATAAGCGATATTTATGGGGAAAAACAGGGATTTCTATGAAAATAAGCGATATTTTAGGGGAAAAACAGGGATTTCTATGAAAATAAGCGATATTTAAGGTTAAAAACAGGGATTTCGATGAAAATAAGCGATATTTAAGGGGAAAAACAGGGATTTCCATGAAAATAAGCGATATTTAAGGTTAAAAACAGGGATTTCTATGAAAATAAGCGATATTTAAGGTTAAAAACAGGGATTTCTATGAAAATAAGCGATATTTAATGTTAAAAACAGGGATTTCTATGAAAATAAGCGATATTTTAGGGGAAAAACAGGGATTTCGATGAAAATAAGCGATATTTAGGGGAAAAACAGGGATTTCTATGAAAATAAGCTATATTTTAGGGGAAAAACAGGGATTTCGATGAAAATAAGCGATATTTTAGGGGAAAAACAGGGATTTCTATGAAAATAAGCGATATTTAAGGTTAAAAACAGGGATTTCTATGAAAATAAGCGATATTTTAGGGGAAAAACAGTGATTTCTATGAAAATAAGCGATATTTAATGTTAAAAACAGGGATTTCTATGAAAATAAGCGATATTTAATGTTAAAAACAGGGATTTCTATGAAAATAAGCGATATTTAAGGGGAAAAACAGGGATTTTGATGAAAATAAGCGATATTTAAGGTTATAAACAGGGATTTCTATGAAAATAAGCGATATTTAAGGGGAAAAACAGGGATTTCTATGAAAATAAGCGATATTTTAGGGGAAAAACAGGGATTTCTATGAAAATAAGCGATATTTTCGGGGAAAAACAGGGATTTCGATGAAAATAAGCGATATTTTAGGGGAAATACAGGGATTTCGATGAAAATAAGCGATATTTAATGTTAAAAACCGGGATTTCTATGAAAATAAGCGATATTTTAGGGGAAAAACAGGGATTTCCATGAAAATAAGCGATATTTAAGGTTAAAAACAGGGATTTCTATGAAAATAAGCGATATTTAAGGTTATAAACAGGGATTTCTATGAAAATAAGCGATATTTTAGGGGAAAAACAGGGATTTCTATGAAAATAAGCGATATTTTAGGGGAAAAACAGGGATTTCGATGAAAATGAGCGATATTTTAGGGGAAAAACAGGGATTTCTATGAAAATAAGCGATATTTTAGGGTTAAAAACAGGGATTTCTATGAAAATAAGCGATATTTTAGGGGAAAAACAGGGATTTCTATGAAAATAAGCGATATTTTAGGGGAAAAACAGGGATTTCTATGAAAATAAGCGATATTTTAGGGTTAAAAACAGGGATTTCTATGAAAATAAGCGATATTTAATGTTAAAAACAGGGATTTCTATGAAAATAAGCGATATTTTAGGGGAAAAACAGGGATATCCATGAAAATAAGCGATATTTTAGGGGAAAAACAGGGATTTCTATGAAAATAAGCGATATTTAAGGGGAAAAACATGGATTTCTATGAAAATAAGCGATATTTTAGGGGAAAAACAGGGATTTCTATGAAAATAAGCGATATTTAAGGTTAAAAACAGGGATTTCGATGAAAATAAGCGATATTTAATGTTAAAAACAGGGATTTCCATGAAAATAAGCGATATTTTAGGGGAAAAACAGGGATTTCTATGAAAATAAGCGATATTTAATGTTAAAAACAGGGATTTCCATGAAAATAAGCGATATTTTTGAGTTAAAAACCGGGATTTCTATGAAAATAAGCGATATTTTAGGGGAAAAACAGGGATTTCTATGAAAATAAGCGACATTTTAGGGGAAAAACAGGGATTTCGATGAAAATAAGCGATATTTAATGTTAAAAACAGGGATTTCTATGAAAATAAGCGATATTTTAGGGGAAAAACAGGGATTTCCATGAAAATAAGCGATATTTTAAGGGAAAAACAGGGATTTCTATGAAAATAAGCGATATTTTAGGGGAAAAACAGGGATTTCTATGAAAATAAGCGATATTTTAGGGGAAAAACAGGGATTTCGATGAAAATAAGCGATATTTTAGGGGAAAAACAGGGATTTCTATGAAAATAAGCTATATTTTAGGGGAAAAACAGGGATTTCTATGAAAATAAGCGATATTTTAGGGGAAAAACAGGGATTTCTATGAAAATAAGCGATATTTTAGGGGAAAAACAGGGATTTCCATGAAAATAAGCGATATTTTAAGGGAAAAACAGGGATTTCTATGAAAATAAGCTATATTTTAGGGGAAAAACAGGGATTTCGATGAAAATAAGCGATATTTTAGGGGAAAAACAGGGATTTCTATGAAAATAAGCGATATTTTAGGGGAAAAACAGGGATTTCGATGAAAATAAGCGATATTTTAGGGGAAAAACAGGGATTTCTATGAAAATAAGCGATATTTTAGGGGAAAAACAGGGATTTCTATGAAAATAAGCGATATTTTAGGGGAAAAACAGGGATTTCCATGAAAATAAGCGATATTTAATGTTAAAAACAGGGATTTCCATGAAAATAAGCGATATTTTAGGGGAAAAACAGGGATTTCCATGAAAATAAGCGATATTTTAAGGGAAAAACAGGGATTTCTATGAAAATAAGCTATATTTTAGGGGAAAAACAGGGATTTCTATGAAAATAAGCGATATTTTAGGGGAAAAACAGGGATTTCGATAAAAATAAGCGATATTTTAGGGGAAATATAGGGATTTCCATGAAAATAAGCGATATTTTTGAGTTAAAAAACCGGGATTTCTATGAAAATAAGCGATATTTTAGGGGAAAAACAGGGATTTCTATGAAAATAAGCGATATTTTAGGGGAAAAACAGGGATTTCTATGAAAATAAGCGATATTTTAGGGGAAAAACAGGGATTTCTATGAAAATAAGCGATATTTTAGGGGAAAAACAGGGATTTCTATGAAAATAAGCGATATTTCTGGGTTAAAAACAGGGATTTCCATGAAAATAAGCGATATTTTAGGGGAAAAACAGGGATTTCGATGAAAATAAGCGATATTTTAGGGGAAAAACAGGGATTTCGATGAAAATAAGCGATATTTAATGTTAAAAACAGGGATTTCTATGAAAATAAGCGATATTTTAGGGGAAAAACAGGGATTTCCATGAAAATAAGTGATATTTTAAGGGAAAAACAGGGATTTCTATGAAAATAAGCGATATTTTAGGGGAAAAACAGGGATTTCGATGAAAATAAGCGATATTTTAGGGGAAAAACAGGGATTTCTATGAAAATAAGCGATATTTTAGGGGAAAAACAGGGATTTCTATGAAAATAAGCGATATTTAATGTTAAAAACAGGGATTTCGATGAAAATAAGCGATATTTTAGGGGAAAAACAGGGATTTCCATGAAAATAAGCGATATTTTAAGGGAAAAACAGGGATTTCTATGAAAATAAGCGATATTTTAGGGGAAAAACAGGGATTTCGATGAAAATAAGCGATATTTTAGGGGAAAAACAGGGATTTCTATGAAAATAAGAGATATTTTAGGGGAAAAACAGGGATTTCGATGAAAATAAGCGATATTTTAGGGGAAAAACAGGGATTTCTATGAAAATAAGCGATATTTTACGGGAAAAACAGGGATTTCTATGAAAATAAGCGATATTTTAGGGGAAAAACAGGGATTTCCATGAAAATAAGCGATATTTAATGTTAAAAACAGGGATTTCCATGAAAATAAGCGATATTTTAGGGGAAAAACAGGGATTTCCATGAAAATAAGCGATATTTTAGGGGAAAAACAGGGATTTCTATGAAAATAAGCGATATTTTAGGGGAAAAACAGGGATTTCTATGAAAATAAGCGATATTTTAGGGGAAAAACAGGGATTTCGATGAAAATAAGCGATATTTTAGGGGAAAAACATGGATTTCTATGAAAATAAGCGATATTTTAGGGGAAAAACAGGGATTTCGATGAAAATAAGCGATATTTTAGGGGAAAAACAGGGATTTCTATGAAAATAAGCGATATTTTAGGGGAAAAACAGGGATTTCGATGAAAATAAGCGATATTTAATGTTAAAAACAGGGATTTCTATGAAAATAAGCGATATTTTAGGGGAAAAACAGGGATTTCCATGAAAATAAGCGATATTTTAGGGGAAAAACAGGGATTTCGATGAAAATAAGCGATATTTAATGTTAAAAACAGGGATTTCTATGAAAATAAGCGATATTTTAGGGGAAAAACAGGGATTTCCATGAAAATAAGCGATATTTAATGTTAAAAACAGGGATTTCTATGAAAATAAGCGATATTTTAGGGGAAAAACAGGGATTTCTATGAAAATAAGCGATATTTATGGGGAAAAACAGGGATTTCTATGAAAATAAGCAATATTTTAGGGGAAAAACAGGGATTTCTATGAAAATAAGCGATATTTTAGGGGAAAAACAGGGATTTCCATGAAAATAAGCGATATTTAAGGTTAAAAACAGGGATTTCTATGAAAATAAGCGATATTTAAGGTTATAAACAGGGATTTCTATGAAAATAAGCGATATTTTAGGGGAAAAACAGGGATTTCTATGAAAATAAGCGATATTTTAGGGGAAAAACAGGGATTTCGATGAAAATGAGCGATATTTTAGGGGAAAAACAGGGATTTCTATGAAAATAAGCGATATTTTAGGGTTAAAAACAGGGATTTCTATGAAAATAAGCGATATTTTAGGGGAAAAACAGGGATTTCTATGAAAATAAGCGATATTTTAGGGGAAAAACAGGGATTTCTATGAAAATAAGCGATATTTTAGGGTTAAAAACAGGGATTTCTATGAAAATAAGCGATATTTAATGTTAAAAACAGGGATTTCTATGAAAATAAGCGATATTTTAGGGGAAAAACAGGGATTTCCATGAAAATAAGCGATATTTTAGGGGAAAAACAGGGATTTCTATGAAAATAAGCGATATTTAAGGGGAAAAACATGGATTTCTATGAAAATAAGCGATATTTTAGGGGAAAAACAGGGATTTCTATGAAAATAAGCGATATTTAAGGTTAAAAACAGGGATTTCGATGAAAATAAGCGATATTTAATGTTAAAAACAGGGATTTCCATGAAAATAAGCGATATTTTAGGGGAAAAACAGGGATTTCGATGAAAATAAGCGATATTTTAGGGGAAATACAGGGATTTCCATGAAAATAAGCGATATTTTTGAGTTAAAAACCGGGATTTCTATGAAAATAAGCGATATTTTAGGGGAAAAACAGGGATTTCTATGAAAATAAGCGACATTTTAGGGGAAAAACAGGGATTTCGATGAAAATAAGCGATATTTAATGTTAAAAACAGGGATTTCTATGAAAATAAGCGATATTTTAGGGGAAAAACAGGGATTTCCATGAAAATAAGCGATATTTTAAGGGAAAAACAGGGATTTCTATGAAAATAAGCTATATTTTAGGGGAAAAACAGGGATTTCTATGAAAATAAGCGATATTTAAGGGGAAAAACAGGGATTTCTATGAAAATAAGCGATATTTTAGGGGAAAAACAGGGATTTCTATGAAAATAAGCGATATTTTAGGGGAAAAACAGGGATTTCTATGAAAATAAGCGATATTTTAGGGGAAAAACAGGGATTTCTATGAAAATAAGCGATATTTTAGGGGAAAAACAGGGATTTCCATGAAAATAAGCGATATTTTAAGGGAAAAACAGGGATTTCTATGAAAATAAGCGATATTTAAGGGGAAAAACAGGGATTTCGATGAAAATAAGCGATATTTTAGGGGAAAAACAGGGATTTCTATGAAAATAAGCGATATTTTAGGGGAAAAACAGGGATTTCGATGAAAATAAGCGATATTTTAGGGGAAAAACAGGGATTTCTATGAAAATAAGCGATATTTTAGGGGAAAAACAGGGATTTCCATGAAAATAAGCGATATTTAATGTTAAAAACAGGGATTTCCATGAAAATAAGCGATATTTTAGGGGAAAAACAGGGATTTCCATGAAAATAAGCGATATTTTAAGGGAAAAACAGGGATTTCTATGAAAATAAGCTATATTTTAGGGGAAAAACAGGGATTTCTATGAAAATAAGCGATATTTTAGGGGAAAAACAGGGATTTCGATGAAAATAAGCGATATTTTAGGGGAAAAACAGGGATTTCTATGAAAATAAGCGATATTTAAGGTTAAAAACAGGGATTTCGATGAAAATAAGCGATATTTAAGGGGAAAAACAGGGATTTCCATGAAAATAAGCGATATTTAATGTTAAAAACAGGGATTTCTATGAAAATAAGCGATATTTTAGGGGAAAAACAGGGATTTCTATGAAAATAAGCGATATTTTAGGGGAAAAACAGGGATTTCGATGAAAATAAGCGATATTTAATGTTAAAAACAGGGATTTCTATGAAAATAAGCGATATTTTAGGGGAAAAACAGGGATTTCCATGAAAATAAGCGATATTTTATGGGAAAAACAGGGATTTCGATGAAAATAAGCGATATTTAATGTTAAAAACAGGGATTTCTATGAAAATAAGCGATATTTTAGGGGAAAAACAGGGATTTCCATGAAAATAAGCGATATTTAATGTTAAAAACAGGGATTTCTATGAAAATAAGCGATATTTTAGGGGAAAAACAGGGATTTCTATGAAAATAAGCGACATTTTAGGGGAAAAACAGGGATTTCGATGAAAATAAGCGATATTTAATGTTAAAAACAGGGATTTCTATGAAAATAAGCGATATTTTAGGGGAAAAACAGGGATTTCCATGAAAATAAGCGATATTTTAAGGGAAAAACAGGGATTTCTATGAAAATAAGCTATATTTTAGGGGAAAAACAGGGATTTCTATGAAAATAAGCGATATTTAAGGGGAAAAACAGGGATTTCTATGAAAATAAGCGATATTTTAGGGGAAAAACAGGGATTTCTATGAAAATAAGCGATATTTTAGGGGAAAAACAGGGATTTCTATGAAAATAAGCGATATTTTAGGGGAAAAACAGGGATTTCTATGAAAATAAGCGATATTTTAGGGGAAAAACAGGGATTTCCATGAAAATAAGCGATATTTTAAGGGAAAAACAGGGATTTCTATGAAAATAAGCGATATTTAAGGGGAAAAACAGGGATTTCGATGAAAATAAGCGATATTTTAGGGTTAAAAACAGGGATTTCTATGAAAATAAGCGATATTTTAGGGGAAAAACAGGGATTTCGATGAAAATAAGCGATATTTTAGGGGAAAAACAGGGATTTCTATGAAAATAAGCGATATTTTAGGGGAAAAACAGGGATTTCCATGAAAATAAGCGATATTTAATGTTAAAAACAGGGATTTCCATGAAAATAAGCGATATTTTAGGGGAAAAACAGGGATTTCCATGAAAATAAGCGATATTTTAAGGGAAAAACAGGGATTTCTATGAAAATAAGCTATATTTTAGGGGAAAAACAGGGATTTCTATGAAAATAAGCGATATTTTAGGGGAAAAACAGGGATTTCGATGAAAATAAGCGATATTTTAGGGGAAAAACAGGGATTTCTATGAAAATAAGCGATATTTAAGGTTAAAAACAGGGATTTCGATGAAAATAAGCGATATTTAAGGGGAAAAACAGGGATTTCCATGAAAATAAGCGATATTTAATGTTAAAAACAGGGATTTCTATGAAAATAAGCGATATTTTAGGGGAAAAACAGGGATTTCTATGAAAATAAGCGATATTTTAGGGGAAAAACAGGGATTTCGATGAAAATAAGCGATATTTAATGTTAAAAACAGGGATTTCTATGAAAATAAGCGATATTTTAGGGGAAAAACAGGGATTTCCATGAAAATAAGCGATATTTTAGGGGAAAAACAGGGATTTCGATGAAAATAAGCGATATTTAATGTTAAAAACAGGGATTTCTATGAAAATAAGTGATATTTTAGGGGAAAAACAGGGATTTCCATGAAAATAAGCGATATTTAATGTTAAAAACAGGGATTTCTATGAAAATAAGCGATATTTTAGGGGAAAAACAGGGATTTCTATGAAAATAAGCGATATTTATGGGGAAAAACAGGGATTTCTATGAAAATAAGCAATATTTTAGGGGAAAAACAGGGATTTCTATGAAAATAAGCGATATTTTAGGGGAAAAACAGGGATTTCCATGAAAATAAGCGATATTTTAGGGGAAAAACAGGGATTTCTATGAAAATAAGCGATATTTAAGGTTATAAACAGGGATTTCTATGAAAATAAGCGATATTTTAGGGGAAAAACAGGGATTTCTATGAAAATAAGCGATATTTTAGGGGAAAAAACAGGGATTTCGATGAAAATGAGCGATATTTTAGGGGAAAAACAGGGATTTCTATGAAAATAAGCGATATTTTAGGGGAAAAACAGGGATTTCTATGAAAATAAGCGATATTTTAGGGTTAAAAACAGGGATTTCTATGAAAATAAGCGATATTTTAGGGGAAAAACAGGGATTTCTATGAAAATAAGCGATATTTTAGGGGAAAAACAGGGATTTCTATGAAAATAAGCGATATTTTAGGGTTAAAAACAGGGATTTCTATGAAAATAAGCGATATTTAATGTTAAAAACAGGGATTTCTATGAAAATAAGCGATATTTTAGGGGAAAAACAGGGATTTCCATGAAAATAAGCGATATTTTAGGGGAAAAACAGGGATTTCTATGAAAATAAGCGATATTTAAGGGGAAAAACATGGATTTCTATGAAAATAAGCGATATTTTAGGGGAAAAACAGGGATTTCTATGAAAATAAGCGATATTTAAGGTTAAAAACAGGGATTTCGATGAAAATAAGCGATATTTAATGTTAAAAACAGGGATTTCCATGAAAATAAGCGATATTTTAGGGGAAAAACAGGGATTTCGATGAAAATAAGCGATATTTTAGGGGAAAAACAGGGATTTCCATGAAAATAAGCGATATTTTTGAGTTAAAAACCGGGATTTCTATGAAAATAAGCGATATTTTAGGGGAAAAACAGGGATTTCTATGAAAATAAGCGACATTTTAGGGGAAAAACAGGGATTTCGATGAAAATAAGCGATATTTAATGTTAAAAACAGGGATTTCTATGAAAATAAGCGATATTTTAGGGGAAAAACAGGGATTTCCATGAAAATAAGCGATATTTTAAGGGAAAAACAGGGATTTCTATGAAAATAAGCTATATTTTAGGGGAAAAACAGGGATTTCTATGAAAATAAGCGATATTTAAGGGGAAAAAACAGGGATTTCTATGAAAATAAGCGATATTTTAGGGGAAAAACAGGGATTTCTATGAAAATAAGCGATATTTTAGGGGAAAAACAGGGATTTCTATGAAAATAAGCGATATTTTAGGGGAAAAACAGGGATTTCTATGAAAATAAGCGATATTTTAGGGGAAAAACAGGGATTTCCATGAAAATAAGCGATATTTTAAGGGAAAAACAGGGATTTCTATGAAAATAAGCGATATTTAAGGGGAAAAACAGGGATTTCGATGAAAATAAGCGATATTTTAGGGGAAAAACAGGGATTTCTATGAAAATAAGCGATATTTTAGGGGAAAAACAGGGATTTCGATGAAAATAAGCGATATTTTAGGGGAAAAACAGGGATTTCTATGAAAATAAGCGATATTTTAGGGGAAAAACAGGGATTTCCATGAAAATAAGCGATATTTAATGTTAAAAACAGGGATTTCCATGAAAATAAGCGATATTTTAGGGGAAAAACAGGGATTTCCATGAAAATAAGCGATATTTTAAGGGAAAAACAGGGATTTCTATGAAAATAAGCTATATTTTAGGGGAAAAACAGGGATTTCTATGACAATAAGCGATATTTTAGGGGAAAAACAGGGATTTCGATAAAAATAAGCGATATTTTAGGGGAAATATAGGGATTTCCATGAAAATAAGCGATATTTTTGAGTTAAAAACCGGGATTTCTATGAAAATAAGCGATATTTTAGGGGAAAAACAGGGATTTCTATGAAAATAAGCTATATTTTAGGGGAAAAAACAGGGATTTCGATGAAAATAAGCGATATTTTAGGGGAAAAACAGGGATTTCTATGAAAATAAGCGATATTTTAGGGGAAAAACAGGGATTTCTATGAAAATAAGCGATATTTTTGGGTTAAAAACAGGGATTTCCATGAAAATAAGCGATATTTTAGGGGAAAAACAGGGATTTCGATGAAAATAAGCGATATTTTAGGGGAAAAACAGGGATTTCGATGAAAATAAGCGATATTTAATGTTAAAAACAGGGATTTCTATGAAAATAAGCGATATTTTAGGGGAAAAACAGGGATTTCCATGAAAATAAGCGATATTTTAAGGGAAAAACAGGGATTTCTATGAAAATAAGCTATATTTTAGGGGAAAAACAGGGATTTCTATGAAAATAAGCGATATTTTAGGGGAAAAACAGGGATTTCTATGAAAATAAGCGATATTTTAGGGGAAAAACAGGGATTTCTATGAAAATAAGCGATATTTTAGGGGAAAAACAGGGATTTCTATGAAAATAAGCGATATTTAATGTTAAAAACAGGGATTTCTATGAAAATAAGCGATATTTTAGGGGAAAAAACAGGGATTTCCATGAAAATAAGCGATATTTAAGGTTAAAAACAGGGATTTCTATGAAAATAAGCGATATTTAAGGTTATAAACAGGGATTTCTATGAAAATAAGCGATATTTTAGGGGAAAAACAGGGATTTCTATGAAAATAAGCGATATTTTAGGGGAAAAACAGGGATTTCGATGAAAATGAGCGATATTTTAGGGGAAAAACAGGGATTTCTATGAAAATAAGCGATATTTTAGGGTTAAAAACAGGGATTTCTATGAAAATAAGCGATATTTTAGGGGAAAAACAGGGATTTCTATGAAAATAAGCGATATTTTAGGGGAAAAACAGGGATTTCTATGAAAATAAGCGATATTTTAGGGTTAAAAACAGGGATTTCTATGAAAATAAGCGATATTTAATGTTAAAAACAGGGATTTCTATGAAAATAAGCGATATTTTAGGGGAAAAACAGGGATTTCCATGAAAATAAGCGATATTTTAGGGGAAAAACAGGGATTTCTATGAAAATAAGCGATATTTAAGGGGAAAAACATGGATTTCTATGAAAATAAGCGATATTTTAGGGGAAAAACAGGGATTTCTATGAAAATAAGCGATATTTAAGGTTAAAAACAGGGATTTCGATGAAAATAAGCGATATTTAATGTTAAAAACAGGGATTTCCATGAAAATAAGCGATATTTTAGGGGAAAAACAGGGATTTCGATGAAAATAAGCGATATTTTAGGGGAAATACAGGGATTTCGATGAAAATAAGCGATATTTTTGAGTTAAAAACCGGGATTTCTATGAAAATAAGCGATATTTTAGGGGAAAAACAGGGATTTCTATGAAAATAAGCGACATTTTAGGGGAAAAACAGGGATTTCCATGAAAATAAGCGATATTTTAAGGGAAAAACAGGGATTTCTATGAAAATAAGCGATATTTTAGGGGAAAAACAGGGATTTCTATGAAAATAAGCGATATTTTAGGGGAAAAACAGGGATTTCCATGAAAATAAGCGATATTTTAAGGGAAAAACAGGGATTTCTATGAAAATAAGCTATATTTTAGGGGAAAAACAGGGATTTCTATGAAAATAAGCGATATTTTAGGGGAAAAACAGGGATTTCTATGAAAATAAGCGATATTTTAGGGGAAAAACAGGGATTTCTATGAAAATAAGCGATATTTTAGGGGAAAAACAGGGATTTCTATGAAAATAAGCGATATTTTAGGGGAAAAACAGGGATTTCTATGAAAATAAGCGATATTTTAGGGGAAAAACAGGGATTTCCATGAAAATAAGCGATATTTTAAGGGAAAAACAGGGATTTCTATGAAAATAAGCTATATTTTAGGGGAAAAACAGGGATTTCGATGAAAATAAGCGATATTTTAGGGGAAAAACAGGGATTTCTATGAAAATAAGCGATATTTTAGGGGAAAAACAGGGATTTCGATGAAAATAAGCGATATTTTAGGGGAAAAACAGGGATTTCTATGAAAATAAGCGATATTTTAGGGGAAAAACAGGGATTTCTATGAAAATAAGCGATATTTTAGGGGAAAAACAGGGATTTCCATGAAAATAAGCGATATTTAATGTTAAAAACAGGGATTTCCATGAAAATAAGCGATATTTTAGGGGAAAAACAGGGATTTCCATGAAAATAAGCGATATTTTAAGGGAAAAACAGGGATTTCTATGAAAATGAGCTATATTTTAGGGGAAAAACAGGGATTTCTATGAAAATAAGCGATATTTTAGGGGAAAAACAGGGATTTCGATAAAAATAAGCGATATTTTAGGGGAAATATAGGGATTTCCATGAAAATAAGCGATATTTTTGAGTTAAAAACCGGGATTTCTATGAAAATAAGCGATATTTTAGGGGAAAAACAGGGATTTCTATGAAAATAAGCGATATTTTAGGGGAAAAACAGGGATTTCTATGAAAATAAGCGATATTTTAGGGGAAAAACAGGGATTTCTATGAAAATAAGCGATATTTTAGGGGAAAAACAGGGATTTCTATGAAAATAAGCGATATTTTTGGGTTAAAAACAGGGATTTCCATGAAAATAAGCGATATTTTAGGGGAAAAACAGGGATTTCGATGAAAATAAGCGATATTTTAGGGGAAAAACAGGGATTTCGATGAAAATAAGCGATATTTAATGTTAAAAACAGGGATTTCTATGAAAATAAGCGATATTTTAGGGGAAAAACAGGGATTTCCATGAAAATAAGCGATATTTTAAGGGAAAAACAGGGATTTCTATGAAAATAAGCTATATTTTAGGGGAAAAACAGGGATTTCTATGAAAATAAGCGATATTTTAGGGGAAAAACAGGGATTTCTATGAAAATAAGCGATATTTTAGGGGAAAAACAGGGATTTCTATGAAAATAAGCGATATTTTAGGGGAAAAACAGGGATTTCTATGAAAATAAGCGATATTTAATGTTAAAAACAGGGATTTCTATGAAAATAAGCGATATTTTAGGGGAAAAACAGGGATTTCCATGAAAATAAGCGATATTTTAAGGGAAAAACAGGGATTTCTATGAAAATAAGCGATATTTTAGGGGAAAAACAGGGATTTCGATGAAAATAAGCGATATTTTAAGGGAAAAACAGGGATTTCTATGAAAATAAGAGATATTTTAGGGGAAAAACAAGGATTTCTATGAAAATAAGCGATATTTTAGGGGAAAAACAGGGATTTCCATGAAAATAAGCGATATTTAATGTTAAAAACAGGGATTTCCATGAAAATAAGCGATATTTTAGGGGAAAAACAGGGATTTCCATGAAAATAAGCGATATTTTAGGGGAAAAACAGGGATTTCTATGAAAATAAGCTATATTTTAGGGGAAAAACAGGGATTTCTATGAAAATAAGCGATATTTTAGGGGAAAAAACAGGGATTTCGATGAAAATAAGCGATATTTTAGGGGAAAAACATGGATTTCTATGAAAATAAGCGATATTTTAGGGGAAAAACAGGGATTTCGATGAAAATAAGCGATATTTTAGGGGAAAAACAGGGATTTCTATGAAAATAAGCGATATTTAAGGTTAAAAACAGGGATTTCGATGAAAATAAGCGATATTTAAGGGGAAAAACAGGGATTTCCATGAAAATAAGCGATATTTAATGTTAAAAACAGGGATTTCTATGAAAATAAGCGATATTTTAGGGGAAAAACAGGGATTTCTATGAAAATAAGCGATATTTTAGGGGAAAAACAGGGATTTCCATGAAAATAAGCGATATTTAATGTTAAAAACAGGGATTTCTATGAAAATAAGCGATATTTTAGGGGAAAAAACAGGGATTTCCATGAAAATAAGCGATATTTTAGGGGAAAAACAGGGATTTCGATGAAAATAAGCGATATTTAATGTTAAAAACAGGGATTTCTATGAAAATAAGCGATATTTTAGGGGAAAAACAGGGATTTCCATGAAAATAAGCGATATTTAATGTTAAAAACAGGGATTTCTATGAAAATAAGCGATATTTTAGGGGAAAAACAGGGATTTCTATGAAAATAAGCGATATTTATGGGGAAAAACAGGGATTTCTATGAAAATAAGCAATATTTTAGGGGAAAAACAGGGATTTCTATGAAAATAAGCGATATTTAAGGTTAAAAACAGGGATTTCGATGAAAATAAGCGATATTTAAGGGGAAAAACAGGGATTTCCATGAAAATAAGCGATATTTAATGTTAAAAACAGGGATTTCTATGAAAATAAGCGATATTTTAGGGGAAAAACAGGGATTTCCATGAAAATAAGCGATATTTTAGGGGAAAAACAGGGATTTCCATGAAAATAAGCGATATTTAAGGTTAAAAACATGGATTTCTATGAAAATAAGCGATATTTTAGGGGAAAAACAGGGATTTCTATGAAAATAAGCGATATTTTAGGGGAAAAACAGGGATTTCTATGAAAATAAGCGATATTTTAGGGGAAAAACAGGGATTTCGATGAAAATGAGCGATATTTTAGGGGAAAAACAGGGATTTCTATGAAAATAAGCGATATTTTAGGGTTAAAAACAGGGATTTTGATGAAAATAAGCGATATTTTAGGGGAAAAACAGGGATTTCTATGAAAATAAGCGATATTTTAGGGGAAAAACAGGGATTTCTATGAAAATAAGCGATATTTAAGGTTAAAAACAGGGATTTCTATGAAAATAAGCGATATTTAATGTTAAAAACAAGGATTTCTATGAAAATAAGCGATATTTTAGGGGAAAAACAGGGATTTCCATGAAAATAAGCGATATTTTAGGGGAAAAACAGGGATTTCTATGAAAATAAGCGATATTTAAGGGGAAAAACATGGATTTCGATGAAAATAAGCGATATTTAAGGGGAAAAACATGGATTTCTCTGAAAATAAGCGATATTTAAGGTTAAAAACAGGGATTTCTATGAAAATAAGCGATATTTTAGGGGAAAAACAGGGATTTTGATGAAAATAAGCGATATTTTAGGGGAAAAACAGGGATTTCGATGAAAATAAGCGATATTTTAGGGGAAATACAGGGATTTCGATGAAAATAAGCGATATTTAATGTTAAAAACAGGGATTTCTATGAAAATAAGCGATATTTTAGGGGAAAAACAGGGATTTCTATGAAAATAAGCGACATTTTAGGGGAAAAACAGGGATTTCGATGAAAATAAGCGATATTTAATGTTAAAAACAGGGATTTCTATGAAAATAAGCGATATTTTAGGGGAAAAACAGGGATTTCCATGAAAATAAGCGATATTTTAAGGGAAAAACAGGGATTTCTATGAAAATAAGCGATATTTTAGGGGAAAAACAGGGATTTCTATGAAAATAAGCGATATTTTAGGGGAAAAACAGGGATTTCGATGAAAATAAGCGATATTTTAGGGGAAAAACAGGGATTTCTATGAAAATAAGCGATATTTTAGGGGAAAAACAGGGATTTCGATGAAAATAAGCGATATTTTAGGGGAAAAACAGGGATTTCGATGAAAATAAGCGATATTTAATGTTAAAAACAGGGATTTCTATGAAAATAAGCGATATTTTAGGGGAAAAACAGGGATTTCCATGAAAATAAGCGATATTTAATGTTAAAAACAGGGATTTCTATGAAAATAAGCGATATTTTAGGGGAAAAACAGGGATTTCTATGAAAATAAGCGATATTTAATGTTAAAAACAGGGATTTCTATGAAAATAAGCGATATTTTAAGGGAAAAACAGGGATTTCTATGAAAATAAGCGATATTTTAGGGGAAAAACAGGGATTTCGATGAAAATAAGCGATATTTAAGGGGAAAAACAGGGATTTCTATGAAAATAAGCGATATTTAAGGTTAAAAACAGGGATTTCCATGAAAATAAGCGATATTTTTGGGTTAAAAACAGGGATTTCCATGAAAATAAGCAATATTTAATGTTAAAAACAGGGATTTCTATGAAAATAAGCGATATTTTACGGGAAAAACAGGGATTTCCATGAAAATAAGCGATATTTTAAGGTTAAAAACAGGGATTTCTATGAAAATAAGCGATATTTTCGGGGAAAAACAGGGATTTCGATGAAAATAAGCGATATTTTAGGGTTAAAAACAGGGAATTCTATGAAAATAAGCGATATTTTAGGGGAAAAACAGGGATTTCGATGAAAATAAGCGATATTTTAGGGGAAAAACAGGGATTTCGATGAAAATAAGCGATATTTAATGTTAAAAACAGGGATTTCTATGAAAATAAGCGATATTTTAGGGTTAAAAACAGGGAATTCTATGAAAATAAGCGATATTTTACGGGAAAAACAGGGATTTCGATGAAAATAAGCGATATTTAATGTTAAAAACAGGGATTTCTATGAAAATAAGCGATATTTTAGGGGAAAAACTGGGATTTCCATGAAAATAAGCGATATTTTAGGGGAAAAACAGGGATTTCTATGAAAATAAGCGATATTTTAGGGTTAAAAACAGGGATTTCTATGAAAATAAGCGATATTTAATGTTAAAAACAGGGATTTCCATGAAAATAAGCGATATTTTAGGGGAAAAACAGGGATTTCTATGAAAATAAGCGATATTTAAGGGGAAAAACATGGATTTCTATGAAAATAAGCGATATTTTAGGGGAAAAACAGGGATTTCTATGAAAATAAGCGATATTTTAGAGGAAAAACAGGGATTTCCATGAAAATAAGCGATATTTTAGGGGAAAAACAGGGATTTCGATGAAAATAAGCGATATTTTAGGGGAAAAACAGGGATTTCCATGAAAATAAGCGATATTTTAGGGTTAAAAACAGGGATTTCTATGAAAATAAGCGATATTTTAGGGGAAAAACAGGGATTTCGATGAAAATAAGCGATATTTTAGGGGAAAAACAGGGATTTCTATGAAAATAAGCGATATTTTAGGGTTAAAAACAGGGATTTCTATGAAAATAAGCGATATTTAAGGGGAAAAACAGGGATTTCGATGAAAATAAGCGATATTTTAGGGGAAAAACAGGGATTTCTATGAAAATAAGCGATATTTTAGGGGAAAAACAGGGATTTCTATGAAAATAAGCGATATTTTAGGGGAAAAACAGGGATTTCTATGAAAATAAGCGATATTTTAGGGGAAAAACAGGGATTTCTATGAAAATAAGCGATATTTTAGGGGAAAAAACAGGGATTTCGATGAAAATAAGCGATATTTTAGGGGAAATACAGGGATTTCGATGAAAATAAGCGATATTTAATGTTAAAAACCGGGATTTCTATGAAAATAAGCGATATTTTAGGGGAAAAACAGGGATTTCTATGAAAATAAGCGACATTTTAGGGGAAAAACAGGGATTTCGATGAAAATAAGCGATATTTAATGTTAAAAACAGGGATTTCTATGAAAATAAGCGATATTTTAGGGGAAAAACAGGGATTTCCATGAAAATAAGCGATATTTTAAGGGAAAAACAGGGATTTCTATGAAAATAAGCTATATTTTAGGGGAAAAACAGGGATTTCTATGAAAATAAGCGATATTTTAGGGGAAAAACAGGGATTTCGATGAAAATAAGCGATATTTTAGGGGAAAAACAGGGATTTCTATGAAAATAAGCGATATTTTAGGGGAAAAAACAGGGATTTCTATGAAAATAAGCGATATTTTAGGGGAAAAACAGGGATTTCGATGAAAATAAGCGATATTTAATGTTAAAAACAGGGATTTCTATGAAAATAAGCGATATTTTAGGGGAAAAACAGGGATTTCCATGAAAATAAGCGATATTTAATGTTAAAAACAGGGATTTCTATGAAAATAAGCGATATTTTAGGGGAAAAACAGGGATTTCTATGAAAATAAGCGATATTTAAGGTTAAAAACAGGGATTTCGATGAAAATAAGCGATATTTAAGGGGAAAAACAGGGATTTCTATGAAAATAAGCGATATTTTAGGGGAAAAACAGGGATTTCTATGAAAATAAGCGATATTTAAGGTTAAAAAAAGGGATTTCGATGAAAATAAGCGATATTTAATGTTAAAAACAGGGATTTCTATGAAAATAAGCGATATTTTAGGGGAAAAACAGGGATTTCCATGAAAATAAGCGATATTTTAAGGTTAAAAACAAAGATTTCTATGAAAATAAGCGATATTTTCGGGGAAAAACAGGGATTTCCATGAAAATAAGCTATATTTTAGGGGAAAAACAGGGATTTCGATGAAAATAAGCGATATTTTAGGGGAAAAACAGGGATTTCGATGAAAATAAGCGATATTTTAGGGGAAAAACAGGGATTTCCATGAAAATAAGCGATATTTTAGGGGAAAAACAGGGATTTCTATGAAAATAAGCGATATTTTAGGGGAAAAACAGGGATTTCTATGAAAATAAGCAATATTTTAGAGGAAAAACAGGGATTTCCATGAAAATAAGCGATATTTTAGGGGAAAAACAGGGATTTCTATGAAAATAAGCGATATTTTAGGGGAAAAACAGGGATTTCGATGAAAATAAGCGATATTTTAGGGTTAAAAACAGGGATTTCTATGAAAATAAGCGATATTTTAGGGGAAAAACAGGGATTTCTATGAAAATAAGCGATATTTTAGGGGAAAAACAGGGATTTCGATGAAAATAAGCGATATTTTAGGGGAAAAACATGGATTTCTATGAAAATAAGCGATATTTAATGTTAAAAACAGGGATTTCGATGAAAATAAGCGATATTTTAGGGGAAAAACAGGGATTTCTATGAAAATAAGCGATATTTAATGTTAAAAACCGGGATTTCTATGAAAATAAGCGATATTTTAGGGGAAAAACAGGGATTTCTATGAAAATAAGCGATATTTTAGGGGAAAAACAGGGATTTCCATGAAAATAAGCGATATTTTAAGGGAAAAACAGGGATTTCTATGAAAATAAGCGATATTTTAGGGGAAAAACAGGGATTTCGATGAAAATAAGCGATATTTTAGGGGAAAAACAGGGATTTCGATGAAAATAAGCGATATTTTAGGGGAAAAACAGGGATTTCTATGAAAATAAGCGATATTTTAGGGGAAAAACAGGGATTTCGATGAAAATAAGCGATATTTTAGGGGAAAAACAGGGATTTCTATGAAAATAAGCGATATTTTAGGGGAAAAACAGGGATTTCGATGAAAATAAGCGATATTTTAGGGGAAAAACAGGGATTTCGATGAAAATAAGCGATATTTAATGTTAAAAACAGGGATTTCTATGAAAATAAGCGATATTTTAGGGGAAAAACAGGGATTTCCATGAAAATAAGCGATATTTAATGTTAAAAACAGGGATTTCTATGAAAATAAGCGATATTTTAGGGGAAAAACAGGGATTTCTATGAAAATAAGCGATATTTAAGGTTAAAAAAAGGGATTTCGATGAAAATAAGCGATATTTAAGGGGAAAAACAGGGATTTCTATGAAAATAAGCGATATTTAAGGTTAAAAACAGGGATTTCCATGAAAATAAGTGATATTTTAGGGTTAAAAACAGGGATTTCGATGAAAATAAGCGATATTTAATGTTAAAAACAGGGATTTCTATGAAAATAAGCGATATTTTACGGGAAAAACAGGGATTTCCATGAAAATAAGCGATATTTTAAGGTTAAAAACAAAGATTTCTATGAAAATAAGCGATATTTTCGGGGAAAAACAGGGATTTCCATGAAAATAAGCGACATTTTAGGGGAAAAACAGGGATTTCGATGAAAATAAGCGATATTTTAGGGGAAAAACAGGGATTTCGATGAAAATAAGCGATATTTTAGGGGAAAAACAGGGATTTCCATGAAAATAAGCGATATTTTAGGGGAAAAACAGGGATTTCTATGAAAATAAGCGATATTTTAGGGGAAAAACAGGGATTTCTATGAAAATAAGCGATATTTTAGAGGAAAAACAGGGATTTCCATGAAAATAAGCGATATTTTAGGGGAAAAACAGGGATTTCGATGAAAATAAGCGATATTTTAGGGGAAAAACAGGGATTTCGATGAAAATAAGCGATATTTTAGGGGAAAAACAGGGATTTCGATGAAAATAAGCGATATTTTAGGGGAAAAACAGGGATTTCCATGAAAATAAGCGATATTTTAGGGGAAAAACAGGGATTTCTATGAAAATAAGCGATATTTTAGAGGAAAAACAGGGATTTCCATGAAAATAAGCGATATTTTAGGGGAAAAACAGGGATTTCGATGAAAATAAGCGATATTTTAGGGGAAAAACAGGGATTTCGATGAAAATAAGCGATATTTTAGGGTTAAAAACAGGGATTTCTATGAAAATAAGCGATATTTTAGGGGAAAAACAGGGATTTCTATGAAAATAAGCGATATTTTAGGGGAAAAACAGGGATTTCGATGAAAATAAGCGATATTTTAGGGGAAAAACATGGATTTCTATGAAAATAAGCGATATTTAATGTTAAAAACAGGGATTTCGATGAAAATAAGCGATATTTTAGGGGAAAAACAGGGATTTCTATGAAAATAAGCGATATTTTAGGGGAAAAACAGGGATTTCTATGAAAATAAGCTATATTTTAGGGGAAAAACAGGGATTTCTATGAAAATAAGCGATATTTAAGGTTAAAAACAGGGATTTCTATGAAAATAAGCGATATTTTAGGGGAAAAACAGGGATTTCGATGAAAATAAGCGATATTTTAGGGGAAAAACAGGGATTTCTATGAAAATAAGCGATATTTTAGGGGAAAAACAGGGATTTCGATGAAAATAAGCGATATTTAATGTTAAAAACAGGGATTTCGATGAAAATAAGCGATATTTTAGGGGAAAAACAGGGATTTCTATGAAAATAAGCGATATTTTAGGGGAAAAACAGGGATTTCGATGAAAATAAGCGATATTTTAGGGGAAAAACAGGGATTTCTATGAAAATAAGCGATATTTTAGGGTTAAAAACAGGGAATTCTATGAAAATAAGCGATATTTAATGTTAAAAACAGGGATTTCTATGAAAATAAGCGATATTTTAGGGGAAAAACAGGGATTTCCATGAAAATAAGCGATATTTTAAGGGAAAAACAGGGATTTCTATGAAAATAAGCGATATTTTAGGGGAAAAACAGGGATTTCTATGAAAATAAGCGATATTTTAGGGGAAAAACAGGGATTTCTATGAAAATAAGCGATATTTTAGGGGAAAAACAGGGATTTCGATGAAAATAAGCGATATTTTAGGGGAAAAACAGGGATTTCGATGAAAATAAGCGATATTTTAGGGGAAAAACAGGGATTTCTATGAAAATAAGCGATATTTTTGGGTTAAAAACAGGGATTTCCATGAAAATAAGCGATATTTAATGTTAAAAACAGGGATTTCGATGAAAATAAGCGATATTTTAGGGGAAAAACAGGGATTTCTATGAAAATAAGCGATATTTTAGGGGAAAAACAGGGATTTCTATGAAAATAAGCGATATTTTAGAGGAAAAACAGGGATTTCCATGAAAATAAGCGATATTTTAGGGGAAAAACAGGGATTTCTATGAAAATAAGCGATATTTAAGGTTAAAAACAGGGATTTCGATGAAAATAAGCGATATTTAAGGGGAAAAACAGGGATTTCTATGAAAATAAGCGATATTTAAGGTTAAAAACAGGGATTTCCATGAAAATAAGCGATATTTTAGGGTTAAAAACAGGGATTTCTATGAAAATAAGCGATATTTAATGTTAAAAACAGGGATTTCTATGAAAATAAGCGATATTTAAGGGGAAAAACAGGGATTTCGATGAAAATAAGCGATATTTAGGGGAAAAACAGGGATTTCTATGAAAATAAGCGATATTTTAGGGGAAAAACAGGGATTTCGATGAAAATAAGCGATATTTTAGGGGAAAAACAGGGATTTCCATGAAAATAAGCGATATTTTAGGGGAAAAACAGGGATTTCGATGAAAATAAGCGATATTTTAGGGGAAAAACAGGGATTTCGATGAAAATAAGCGATATTTCAGGGGAAAAAACAGGGATTTCTATGAAAATAAGCGATATTTAAGGCGAAAAACATGGATTTCTATGAAAATAAGCGATATTTTAGGGGAAAAACAGGGATTTCGATGAAAATAAGCGATATTTTAGGGTTAAAAACAGGGATTTCTATGAAAATAAGCGATATTTCAGGTTAAAAACAGGGATTTCCATGAAAATAAGCGATATTTTAGGGTTAAAAACAGGGATTTCTATGAAAATAAGCGATATTTAATGTTAAAAACAGGGATTTCTATGAAAATAAGCGATATTTAAGGGGAAAAACAGGGATTTCTATGAAAATAAGTGATATTTAAGGGGAAAAACAGGGATTTCGATGAAAATAAGCGATATTTAGGGGAAAAACAGGGATTTCTATGAAAATAAGCGATATTTTAGGGGAAAAACAGGGATTTCGATGAAAATAAGCGATATTTTAGGGGAAAAACAGGGATTTCCATGAAAATAAGCGATATTTTAGGGGAAAAACAGGGATTTCTATGAAAATAAGCGATATTTTAGGGGAAAAACAGGGATTTCTATGAAAATAAGCGATATTTCAGGGGAAAAACAGGGATTTCTATGAAAATAAGCGATATTTAAGGCGAAAAACATGGATTTCTATGAAAATAAGCGATATTTTAGGGGAAAAACAGGGATTTCGATGAAAATAAGCGATATTTTAGGGGAAAAACAGGGATTTCTATGAAAATAAGCGATATTTAAGGTTAAAAACAGGGATTTCTATGAAAATAAGCGATATTTAAGGTTAAAAACAGGGATTTCTATGAAAATAAGCGATGTTTTACGGGAAAAAACAGGGATTTCTATGAAAATAAGCGATATTTAATGTTAAAAACAGGGATTTCTATGAAAATAAGCGATATTTAAGGGGAAAAACAGGGATTTCTATGAAAATAAGCGATATTTTAAGGGAAAAACAGGGATTTCGATGAAAATAAGCGATATTTTAGGGGAAAAACAGGGATTTCTATGAAAATAAGCGATATTTTAGGGGAAAAACAGGGATTTCTATGAAAATAAGCGATATTTTAAGGGAAAAACAGGGATTTCTATGAAAATAAGCGATATTTTAGGGTTAAAAACAGGGATTTCTATGAAAATAAGCGATATTTTATGGGAAAAACAGGGATTTCCATGAAAATAAGCGATATTTTAAGGTTAAAAACAAAGATTTCTATGAAAATAAGCGATATTTTCGGGGAAAAACAGGGATTTCCATGAAAATAAGCGACATTTTAGGGGAAAAACAGGGATTTCGATGAAAATAAGCGATATTTTAGGGGAAAAACAGGGATTTCGATGAAAATAAGCGATATTTTAGGGGAAAAACAGGGATTTCGATGAAAATAAGCGATATTTAATGTTAAAAACAGGGATTTCTATGAAAATAAGCGATATTTTAGGGGAAAAACAGGGATTTCGATGAAAATAAGCGATATTTTAAGGGAAAAACATGGATTTCTATGAAAATAAGCGATATTTAATGTTAAAAACAGGGATTACGATGAAAATAAGCGATATTTTAGGGGAAAAACAGGGATTTCTATGAAAATAAGCGATATTTTAGGGGAAAAACAGGGATTTCTATGAAAATAAGCGATATTTAAGGTTAAAAACAGGGATTTCTATGAAAATAAGCGATATTTTAGGGGAAAAACAGGGATTTCTATGAAAATAAGCGATATTTAATGTTAAAAACAGGGATTTCTATGAAAATAAGCGATATTTTAGGGGAAAAACAGGGATTTCTATGAAAATAAGCGGTATTTTAGGGTTAAAAACAGGGATTTCTATGAAAATAAGCGATATTTAATGTTAAAAACAGGGATTTCGATGAAAATAAGCGATATTTTAGGGGAAAAACAGGGATTTCCATGAAAATAAGCGATATTTTAGGGGAAAAACTTGGATTTCGATGAAAATAAGCGATATTTAATGTTAAAAACAGGGATTTCTATGAAAATAAGCGATATTTTAGGGTTAAAAACAGGGAATTCTATGAAAATAAGCAATATTTTAGGGGAAAAACAGGGATTTCGATGAAAATAAGCGATATTTTAGGGGAAAAACAGGGATTTCTATGAAAATAAGCGATATTTTAGGGTTAAAAACAGGGATTTCTATGAAAATAAGCGATATTTAAGGTTAAAAACAGGGATTTCCATGAAAATAAGCGATATTTTAGGGGAAAAACAGGGATTTCTATGAAAATAAGCGATATTTAAGGGGAAAAACATGGATTTCTATGAAAATAAGCGATATTTAAGGGGAAAAACATGGATTCCTATGAAAATAAGCGATATTTAAGGTTAAAAACAGGGATTTCTATGAAAATAAGCGATATTTTAGGGGAAAAACAGGGATTTCTATGAAAATAAGCGATATTTTAGGGGAAAAACAGGGATTTCTATGAAAATAAGCGATATTTTAGGGGAAAAACAGGGATTTCCATGAAAATAAGCGATATTTTAAGGTTAAAAACAGGGATTTCTATGAAAATAAGCGATATTTTCGGGGAAAAACAGGGATTTCCATGAAAATAAGCGACATTTTAGGGGAAAAACAGGGATTTCGATGAAAATAAGCGATATTTTAGGGGAAAAACAGGGATTTCGATGAAAATAAGCGATATTTTAGGGGAAAAACAGGGATTTCGATGAAAATAAGCGATATTTAATGTTAAAAACAGGGATTTCTATGAAAATAAGCGATATTTTAGGGTTAAAAACAGGGAATTCTATGAAAATAAGCGATATTTTACGGGAAAAAACAGGGATTTCGATGAAAATAAGCGATATTTAATGTTAAAAACAGGGATTTCTATGAAAATAAGCGATATTTTAGGGGAAAAACTGGGATTTCCATGAAAATAAGCGATATTTTAGGGGAAAAACAGGGATTTCTATGAAAATAAGCGATATTTTAGGGGAAAAACAGGGATTTCTATGAAAATAAGCGATATTTAATGTTAAAAACAGGGATTTCCATGAAAATAAGCGATATTTTAGGGGAAAAACAGGGATTTCTATGAAAATAAGCGATATTTAAGGGGAAAAACATGGATTTCTATGAAAATAAGCGATATTTTAGGGGAAAAACAGGGATTTCTATGAAAATAAGCGATATTTTAGAGGAAAAACAGGGATTTCCATGAAAATAAGCGATATTTTAGGGGAAAAACAGGGATTTCTATGAAAATAAGCGATATTTTAGGGGAAAAACAGGGATTTCCATGAAAATAAGCGATATTTTAGGGTTAAAAACAGGGATTTCTATGAAAATAAGCGATATTTTAGGGGAAAAACAGGGATTTCGATGAAAATAAGCGATATTTTAGGGGAAAAACAGGGATTTCTATGAAAATAAGCGATATTTTAGGGTTAAAAACAGGGATTTCTATGAAAATAAGCGATATTTAAGGGGAAAAACAGGGATTTCGATGAAAATAAGCGATATTTTAGGGGAAAAACAGGGATTTCTATGAAAATAAGCGATATTTTAGGGGAAAAACAGGGATTTCTATGAAAATAAGCGATATTTTAGGGGAAAAACAGGGATTTCTATGAAAATAAGCGATATTTTAGGGGAAAAACAGGGATTTCTATGAAAATAAGCGATATTTTAGGGGAAAAACAGGGATTTCGATGAAAATAAGCGATATTTTAGGGGAAATACAGGGATTTCGATGAAAATAAGCGATATTTAATGTTAAAAACCGGGATTTCTATGAAAATAAGCGATATTTTAGGGGAAAAACAGGGATTTCTATGAAAATAAGCGACATTTTAGGGGAAAAACAGGGATTTCGATGAAAATAAGCGATATTTAATGTTAAAAACAGGGATTTCTATGAAAATAAGCGATATTTTAGGGGAAAAAACAGGGATTTCCATGAAAATAAGCGATATTTTAAGGGAAAAACAGGGATTTCTATGAAAATAAGCTATATTTTAGGGGAAAAACAGGGATTTCTATGAAAATAAGCGATATTTTAGGGGAAAAACAGGGATTTCGATGAAAATAAGCGATATTTTAGGGGAAAAACAGGGATTTCTATGAAAATAAGCGATATTTTAGGGGAAAAACAGGGATTTCGATGAAAATAAGCGATATTTTAGGGGAAAAACAGGGATTTCGATGAAAATAAGCGATATTTAATGTTAAAAACAGGGATTTCTATGAAAATAAGCGATATTTTAGGGGAAAAACAGGGATTTCCATGAAAATAAGCGATATTTAATGTTAAAAACAGGGATTTCTATGAAAATAAGCGATATTTTAGGGGAAAAACAGGGATTTCTATGAAAATAAGCGATATTTAAGGTTAAAAACAGGGATTTCGATGAAAATAAGCGATATTTAAGGGGAAAAACAAGGATTTCTATGAAAATAAGCGATATTTAAGGTTAAAAACAGGGATTTCCATGAAAATAAGTGATATTTTAGGGTTAAAAACAGGGATTTCGATGAAAATAAGCGATATTTAATGTTAAAAACAGGGATTTCTATGAAAATAAGCGATATTTTACGGGAAAAACAGGGATTTCCATGAAAATAAGCGATATTTTAAGGTTAAAAACAAAGATTTCTATGAAAATAAGCGATATTTTCGGGGAAAAAACAGGGATTTCCATGAAAATAAGCGACATTTTAGGGGAAAAACAGGGATTTCGATGAAAATAAGCGATATTTTAGGGGAAAAACAGGGATTTCGATGAAAATAAGCGATATTTTAGGGGAAAAACAGGGATTTCCATGAAAATAAGCGATATTTTAGGGGAAAAACAGGGATTTCTATGAAAATAAGCGATATTTTAGGGGAAAAACAGGGATTTCTATGAAAATAAGCGATATTTTAGAGGAAAAACAGGGATTTCCATGAAAATAAGCGATATTTTAGGGGAAAAACAGGGATTTCTATGAAAATAAGCGATATTTTAGGGGAAAAACAGGGATTTCGATGAAAATAAGCGATATTTTAGGGTTAAAAACAGGGATTTCTATGAAAATAAGCGATATTTTAGGGGAAAAACAGGGATTTCGATGAAAATAAGCGATATTTTAGGGGAAAAACAGGGATTTCGATGAAAATAAGCGATATTTTAGGGGAAAAACATGGATTTCTATGAAAATAAGCGATATTTAATGTTAAAAACAGGGATTTCGATGAAAATAAGCGATATTTTAGGGGAAAAACAGGGATTTCTATGAAAATAAGCGATATTTAATGTTAAAAACCGGGATTTCTATGAAAATAAGCGATATTTTAGGGGAAAAACAGGGATTTCCATGAAAATAAGCGACATTTTAGGGGAAAAACAGGGATTTCTATGAAAATAAGCGATATTTTAGGGGAAAAACAGGGATTTCCATGAAAATAAGCGATATTTTAAGGGAAAAACAGGGATTTCTATGAAAATAAGCGATATTTTAGGGGAAAAACAGGGATTTCTATGAAAATAAGCGATATTTTAGGGGAAAAACAGGGATTTCGATGAAAATAAGCGATATTTTAGGGGAAAAACAGGGATTTCTATGAAAATAAGCGATATTTTAGGGGAAAAACAGGGATTTCGATGAAAATAAGCGATATTTTAGGGGAAAAACAGGGATTTCTATGAAAATAAGCGATATTTTAGGGGAAAAACAGGGATTTCGATGAAAATAAGCGATATTTTAGGGGAAAAACAGGGATTTCGATGAAAATAAGCGATATTTAATGTTAAAAACAGGGATTTCTATGAAAATAAGCGATATTTTAGGGGAAAAACAGGGATTTCCATGAAAATAAGCGATATTTAATGTTAAAAACAGGGATTTCTATGAAAATAAGCGATATTTTAGGGGAAAAACAGGGATTTCTATGAAAATAAGCGATATTTAAGGTTAAAAACAGGGATTTCGATGAAAATAAGCGATATTTAAGGGGAAAAACAGGGATTTCTATGAAAATAAGCGATATTTAAGGTTAAAAACAGGGATTTCCATGAAAATAAGCGATATTTTAGGGTTAAAAACAGGGATTTCGATGAAAATAAGCGATATTTAATGTTAAAAACAGGGATTTCTATGAAAATAAGCGATATTTTACGGGAAAAACAGGGATTTCCATGAAAATAAGCGATATTTTAAGGTTAAAAACAAAGATTTCTATGAAAATAAGCGATATTTTCGGGGAAAAACAGGGATTTCCATGAAAATAAGCGATATTTTAGGGGAAAAACAGGGATTTCGATGAAAATAAGCGATATTTTAGGGGAAAAACAGGGATTTCTATGAAAATAAGCGATATTTCAGGGGAAAAAACAGGGATTTCTATGAAAATAAGCGATATTTAAGGCGAAAAACATGGATTTCTATGAAAATAAGCGATATTTTAGGGGAAAAACAGGGATTTCGATGAAAATAAGCGATATTTTAGGGGAAAAACAGGGATTTCCATGAAAATAAGCGATATTTTAGGGGAAAAACAGGGATTTCGATGAAAATAAGCGATATTTTAGGGGAAAAACAGGGATTTCGATGAAAATAAGCGATATTTTAGGGTTAAAAACAGGGATTTCGATGAAAATAAGCGATATTTTAGGGGAAAAACAGGGATTTCCATGAAAATAAGCGATATTTTAGGTTAAAAACAGGGATTTCTATGAAAATAAGCGATATTTTAGGGGAAAAACAGGGATTTCTATGAAAATAAGCGATATTTTAGAGGAAAAACAGGGATTTCCATGAAAATAAGCGATATTTTAGGGGAAAAACAGGGATTTCGATGAAAATAAGCGATATTTTAGGGGAAAAAACAGGGATTTCGATGAAAATAAGCGATATTTTAGGGTTAAAAACAGGGATTTCTATGAAAATAAGCGATATTTTAGGGGAAAAAACAGGGATTTCTATGAAAATAAGCGATATTTTAGGGGAAAAACAGGGATTTCGATGAAAATAAGCGATATTTTAGGGGAAAAACATGGATTTCTATGAAAATAAGCGATATTTAATGTTAAAAACAGGGATTTCGATGAAAATAAGCGATATTTTAGGGGAAAAACAGGGATTTCTATGAAAATAAGCGATATTTTAGGGGAAAAACAGGGATTTCTATGAAAATAAGCTATATTTTAGGGGAAAAACAGGGATTTCTATGAAAATAAGCGATATTTAAGGTTAAAAACAGGGATTTCTATGAAAATAAGCGATATTTTAGGGGAAAAACAGGGATTTCGATGAAAATAAGCGATATTTTAGGGGAAAAACAGGGATTTCTATGAAAATAAGCGATATTTTAGGGGAAAAACAGGGATTTCGATGAAAATAAGCGATATTTAATGTTAAAAACAGGGATTTCTATGAAAATAAGCGATATTTAAGGGGAAAAACAGGGATTTCTATGAAAATAAGCGATATTTAAGGTTAAAAACAGGGATTTCTATGAAAATAAGCGATATTTTACGGGAAAAACAGGGATTTCTATGAAAATAAGCGATATTTAATGTTAAAAACAGGGATTTCTATGAAAATAAGCGATATTTAAGGGGAAAAACAGGGATTTCTATGAAAATAAGCGATGTTTTACGGGAAAAACAGGGATTTCTATGAAAATAAGCGATATTTAATGTTAAAAACAGGGATTTCTATGAAAATAAGCGATATTTAAGGGGAAAAACAGGGATTTCTATGAAAATAAGCGATATTTTAAGGGAAAAACAGGGATTTCGATGAAAATAAGCGATATTTTAGGGGAAAAACAGGGATTTCTATGAAAATAAGCGATATTTTAGGGGAAAAACAGGGATTTCTATGAAAATAAGCGATATTTTAGGGGAAAAACAGGCGTTTCTCTGAAAATAAGTGATATTTTAGGGGAAAAACAGGGATTTCTATGAAAATAAGCGATATTTTAGGGTTAAAAACAGGGATTTCTATGAAAATAAGCGATATTTTATGGGAAAAACAGGGATTTCCATGAAAATAAGCGATATTTTAAGGTTAAAAACAAAGATTTCTATGAAAATAAGCGATATTTTCGGGGAAAAACAGGGATTTCCATGAAAATAAGCGACATTTTAGGGGAAAAAACAGGGATTTCGATGAAAATAAGCGATATTTTAGGGGAAAAACAGGGATTTCGATGAAAATAAGCGATATTTTAGGGGAAAAACAGGGATTTCGATGAAAATAAGCGATATTTAATGTTAAAAACAGGGATTTCTATGAAAATAAGCGATATTTTAGGGGAAAAACAGGGATTTCGATGAAAATAAGCGATATTTTAAGGGAAAAACATGGATTTCTATGAAAATAAGCGATATTTAATGTTAAAAACAGGGATTACGATGAAAATAAGCGATATTTTAGGGGAAAAACAGGGATTTCTATGAAAATAAGCGATATTTTAGGGGAAAAACAGGGATTTCTATGAAAATAAGCGATATTTAAGGTTAAAAACAGGGATTTCTATGAAAATAAGCGATATTTTAAGGGAAGAACAGGGATTTCTATGAAAACAAGCGATATTTTAGGGGAAAAACAGGGATTTCGATGAAAATAAGCGATATTTTAGGGGAAAAACAGGGATTTCTATGAAAATAAGCGGTATTTTAGGGTTAAAAACAGGGATTTCTATGAAAATAAGCGATATTTAATGTTAAAAACAGGGATTTCGATGAAAATAAGCGATATTTTAGGGGAAAAACAGGGATTTCCATGAAAATAAGCGATATTTTAGGGGAAAAACTTGGATTTCGATGAAAATAAGCGATATTTAATGTTAAAAACAGTCATTTCTATGAAAATAAGCGATATTTTAGGGTTAAAAACAGGGAATTCTATGAAAATAAGCAATATTTTAGGGGAAAAACAGGGATTTCGATGAAAATAAGCGATATTTTAGGGGAAAAACAGGGATTTCTATGAAAATAAGCGATATTTTAGGGTTAAAAACAGGGATTTCTATGAAAATAAGCGATATTTAAGGTTAAAAACAGGGATTTCCATGAAAATAAGCGATATTTTAGGGGAAAAACAGGGATTTCTATGAAAATAAGCGATATTTAAGGGGAAAAACATGGATTTCTATGAAAATAAGCGATATTTAAGGGGAAAAACATGGATTCCTATGAAAATAAGCGATATTTAAGGTTAAAAACAGGGATTTCTATGAAAATAAGCGATATTTTAGGGGAAAAACAGGGATTTCTATGAAAATAAGCGATATTTTAGGGGAAAAACAGGGATTTCTATGAAAATAAGCGATATTTTAGGGGAAAAACAGGGATTTCCATGAAAATAAGCGATATTTTAGGGGAAAAACAGGGATTTCGATGAAAATAAGCGATATTTTAGGGGAAAAACAGGGATTTCCATGAAAATAAGCGATATTTTAGGGTTAAAAACAGGGATTTCGATGAAAATAAGCGATATTTTAGGGTTAAAAACAAAGATTTCTATGAAAATAAGCGATATTTTAGGGGAAAAACAGGGATTTCGATGAAAATAAGCGATATTTTAGGGTTAAAAACAAAGATTTCTATGAAAATAAGCGATATTTTAGGGGAAAAACATGGATTTCTATGAAAATAAGCGATATTTAATGTTAAAAACAGGGATTTCTATGAAAATAAGCGATATTTTAGGGTTAAAAACAGGGAATTCTATGAAAATAAGCGATATTTTAGGGGAAAAACAGGGATTTCGATGAAAATAAGCGATATTTTAGGGGAAAAACAGGGATTTCTATGAAAATAAGCGATATTTTAGGGGAAAAACAGGGATTTCTATGAAAATAAGCGATATTTCAGAGGAAAAACAGGGATTTCCATGAAAATAAGCGATATTTTAGGGGAAAAACAGGGATTTCTATGAAAATAAGCGATATTTAAGGGGAAAAACATGGATTTCTATGAAAATAAGCGATATTTAAGGGGAAAAACATGGATTCCTATGAAAATAAGCGATATTTAAGGTTAAAAACAGGGATTTCTATGAAAATAAGCGATATTTTAGGGGAAAAAACAGGGATTTCTATGAAAATAAGCGATATTTTAGGGGAAAAACAGGGATTTCTATGAAAATAAGCGATATTTTAGGGGAAAAACAGGGATTTCCATGAAAATAAGCGATATTTTAGGGTTAAAAACAGGGATTTCTATGAAAATAAGCGATATTTTAGGGGAAAAACAGGGATTTCTATGAAAATAAGCGATATTTTAGGGGAAAAACAGGGATTTCTATGAAAATAAGCGATATTTTAGGGGAAAAACAGGGATTTCTATGAAAATAAGTGATATTTAAGGGGAAAAACAGGGATTTCGATGAAAATAAGCGATATTTAGGGGAAAAACAGGGATTTCTATGAAAATAAGCGATATTTTAGGGGAAAAACAGGGATTTCGATGAAAATAAGCGATATTTTAGGGGAAAAACAGGGATTTCCATGAAAATAAGCGATATTTTAGGGGAAAAACAGGGATTTCTATGAAAATAAGCGATATTTTAGGGGAAAAACAGGGATTTCGATGAAAATAAGCGATATTTTAGGGGAAAAAACAGGGATTTCTATGAAAATAAGCGATATTTCAGGGGAAAAACAGGGATTTCTATGAAAATAAGCGATATTTAAGGCGAAAAACATGGATTTCTATGAAAATAAGCGATATTTTAGGGGAAAAACAGGGATTTCGATGAAAATAAGCGATATTTTAGGGGAAAAACAGGGATTTCTATGAAAATAAGCGATATTTAAGGGGAAAAACAGGGATTTCTATGAAAATAAGCGATATTTAAGGTTAAAAACAGGGATTTCTATGAAAATAAGCGATATTTTACGGGAAAAACAGGGATTTCTATGAAAATAAGCGATATTTAATGTTAAAAACAGGGATTTCTATGAAAATAAGCGATATTTAAGGGGAAAAACAGGGATTTCTATGAAAATAAGCGATATTTTAAGGGAAAAACAGGGATTTCGATGAAAATAAGCGATAGTTTAGGGGAAAAACAGGGATTTCTATGAAAATAAGCGATATTTAAGGTTAAAAACAGGGATTTCTATGAAAATAAGCGATATTTTAGGGGAAAAACAGGGATTTCTATGAAAATAAGCGATATTTAATGTTAAAAACAGGGATTTCTATGAAAATAAGCGATATTTTAGGGGAAAAACAGGGATTTCTATGAAAATAAGCGATATTTTAGGGGAAAAACAGGGATTTCGATGAAAATAAGCGATATTTTAAGGGAAAAACAGGGATTTCTATGAAAATAAGCGATATTTATGGGGAAAAACAGGGATTTCTATGAAAATAAGCGATATTTTAGGGTTAAAAACAGGGATTTCTATGAAAATAAGCGATATTTAAGGTTAAAAACAGGGATTTCGATGAAAATAAGCGATATTTAAGGGGAAAAACAGGGATTTCGATGAAAATAAGCGATATTTAATGTTAAAAACAGGGATTTCCATGAAAATAACCGATATTTTAGGGTTAAAAACAGGGATTTCTATGAAAATAAGCGATATTTAATGTTAAAAACAGGGATTTCTATGAAAATAAGCGATATTTAAGGGGAAAAACAGGGATTTCGATGAAAATAAGCGATATTTTAGGGGAAAAACAGGGATTTCTATGAAAATAAGCGATATTTAAGGTTAAAAACAGGGATTTCTATGAAAATAAGCGATATTTTAAGGGAAGAACAGGGATTTCTATGAAAACAAGCGATATTTTAGGGGAAAAACAGGGATTTCGATGAAAATAAGCGATATTTTAGGGGAAAAACAGGGATTTCTATGAAAATAAGCGGTATTTTAGGGTTAAAAACAGGGATTTCTATGAAAATAAGCGATATTTAATGTTAAAAACAGGGATTTCGATGAAAATAAGCGATATTTTAGGGGAAAAACAGGGATTTCCATGAAAATAAGCGATATTTTAGGGGAAAAACTTGGATTTCGATGAAAATAAGCGATATTTAATGTTAAAAACAGGGATTTCTATGAAAATAAGCGATATTTTAGGGTTAAAAACAGGGAATTCTATGAAAATAAGCAATATTTTAGGGGAAAAACAGGGATTTCGATGAAAATAAGCGATATTTTAGGGGAAAAACAGGGATTTCTATGAAAATAAGCGATATTTTAGGGTTAAAAACAGGGATTTCTATGAAAATAAGCGATATTTAAGGTTAAAAACAGGGATTTCCATGAAAATAAGCGATATTTTAGGGGAAAAACAGGGATTTCTATGAAAATAAGCGATATTTAAGGGGAAAAACATGGATTTCTATGAAAATAAGCGATATTTAAGGGGAAAAACATGGATTCCTATGAAAATAAGCGATATTTAAGGTTAAAAACAGGGATTTCTATGAAAATAAGCGATATTTTAGGGGAAAAACAGGGATTTCTATGAAAATAAGCGATATTTTAGGGGAAAAACAGGGATTTCTATGAAAATAAGCGATATTTTAGGGGAAAAACAGGGATTTCTATGAAAATAAGCGATATTTTAGGGGAAAAACAGGGATTTCTATGAAAATAAGCGATATTTTAGGGGAAAAACAGGGATTTCTATGAAAATAAGCGATATTTTAGGGGAAAAACAGGGATTTCCATGAAAATAAGCGATATTTTAGGGGAAAAACAGGGATTTCGATGAAAATAAGCGATATTTTAGGGGAAAAACAGGGATTTCCATGAAAATAAGCGATATTTTAGGGTTAAAAACAGGGATTTCGATGAAAATAAGCGATATTTTAGGGTTAAAAACAAAGATTTCTATGAAAATAAGCGATATTTTAGGGGAAAAACAGGGATTTCGATGAAAATAAGCGATATTTTAGGGTTAAAAACAAAGATTTCTATGAAAATAAGCGATATTTTAGGGGAAAAACATGGATTTCTATGAAAATAAGCGATATTTAATGTTAAAAACAGGGATTTCTATGAAAATAAGCGATATTTTAGGGTTAAAAACAGGGAATTCTATGAAAATAAGCGATATTTTAGGGGAAAAACAGGGATTTCGATGAAAATAAGCGATATTTTAGGGGAAAAACAGGGATTTCTATGAAAATAAGCGATATTTTAGGGGAAAAACAGGGATTTCTATGAAAATAAGCGATATTTCAGAGGAAAAACAGGGATTTCCATGAAAATAAGCGATATTTTAGGGGAAAAACAGGGATTTCTATGAAAATAAGCGATATTTAAGGGGAAAAACATGGATTTCTATGAAAATAAGCGATATTTAAGGGGAAAAACATGGATTCCTATGAAAATAAGCGATATTTAAGGTTAAAAACAGGGATTTCTATGAAAATAAGCGATATTTTAGGGGAAAAACAGGGATTTCTATGAAAATAAGCGATATTTTAGGGGAAAAACAGGGATTTCTATGAAAATAAGCGATATTTTAGGGGAAAAACAGGGATTTCCATGAAAATAAGCGATATTTTAGGGTTAAAAACAGGGATTTCTATGAAAATAAGCGATATTTTAGGGGAAAAACAGGGATTTCTATGAAAATAAGCGATATTTTAGGGGAAAAACAGGGATTTCTATGAAAATAAGCGATATTTTAGGGGAAAAACAGGGATTTCTATGAAAATAAGTGATATTTAAGGGGAAAAACAGGGATTTCGATGAAAATAAGCGATATTTAGGGGAAAAACAGGGATTTCTATGAAAATAAGCGATATTTTAGGGGAAAAACAGGGATTTCGATGAAAATAAGCGATATTTTAGGGGAAAAACAGGGATTTCCATGAAAATAAGCGATATTTTAGGGGAAAAACAGGGATTTCTATGAAAATAAGCGATATTTTAGGGGAAAAACAGGGATTTCGATGAAAATAAGCGATATTTTAGGGGAAAAACAGGGATTTCTATGAAAATAAGCGATATTTCAGGGGAAAAACAGGGATTTCTATGAAAATAAGCGATATTTAAGGCGAAAAACATGGATTTCTATGAAAATAAGCGATATTTTAGGGGAAAAACAGGGATTTCGATGAAAATAAGCGATATTTTAGGGGAAAAACAGGGATTTCTATGAAAATAAGCGATATTTAAGGGGAAAAACAGGGATTTCTATGAAAATAAGCGATATTTAAGGTTAAAAACAGGGATTTCTATGAAAATAAGCGATATTTTACGGGAAAAACAGGGATTTCTATGAAAATAAGCGATATTTAATGTTAAAAACAGGGATTTCTATGAAAATAAGCGATATTTAAGGGGAAAAACAGGGATTTCTATGAAAATAAGCGATATTTTAAGGGAAAAACAGGGATTTCGATGAAAATAAGCGATAGTTTAGGGGAAAAACAGGGATTTCTATGAAAATAAGCGATATTTAAGGTTAAAAACAGGGATTTCTATGAAAATAAGCGATATTTTAGGGGAAAAACAGGGATTTCTATGAAAATAAGCGATATTTAATGTTAAAAACAGGGATTTCTATGAAAATAAGCGATATTTTAGGGGAAAAACAGGGATTTCTATGAAAATAAGCGATATTTTAGGGGAAAAACAGGGATTTCGATGAAAATAAGCGATATTTTAAGGGAAAAACAGGGATTTCTATGAAAATAAGCGATATTTATGGGGAAAAACAGGGATTTCTATGAAAATAAGCGATATTTTAGGGTTAAAAACAGGGATTTCTATGAAAATAAGCGATATTTAAGGTTAAAAACAGGGATTTCGATGAAAATAAGCGATATTTAAGGGGAAAAACAGGGATTTCGATGAAAATAAGCGATATTTAATGTTAAAAACAGGGATTTCCATGAAAATAACCGATATTTTAGGGTTAAAAACAGGGATTTCTATGAAAATAAGCGATATTTAATGTTAAAAACAGGGATTTCTATGAAAATAAGCGATATTTAAGGGGAAAAACAGGGATTTCGATGAAAATAAGCGATATTTAGGGGAAAAACAGGGATTTCTATGAAAATAAGCGATATTTTAGGGGAAAAACAGGGATTTCCATGAAAATAAGCGATATTTTAGGGGAAAAACAGGGATTTCGATGAAAATAAGCGATATTTAAGGGGAAAAACAGGGATTTCTATGAAAATAAGCGATATTTAAGGGGAAAAACATGGATTTCTATGAAAATAAGCGATATTTTAGGGGAAAAACAGGGATTTCGATGAAAATAAGCGATATTTAATGTTAAAAACAGGGATTTCTATGAAAATAAGCGATATTTTAGGGTTAAAAACAGGGATTTCTATGAAAATAAGCGATATTTAAGGTTAAAAACAGGGAATTCTATGAAAATATGCGATATTTTACGGGAAAAACAGGGATTTCTATGAAAATAAGCGATATTTAATGTTAAAAACAGGGATTTCGATGAAAATAAGCGATATTTAAGGGGAAAAACAGGGATTTCGATGAAAATAAGCGATATTTCAGGGGAAAAACAGGGATTTCGATGAAAATAAGCGATATTTTAGGGGAAAAACAGGGATTTCGATGAAAATAAGCGATATTTAATGTTAAAAACAGGGATTTCTATGAAAATAAGCGATATTTTAGGGGAAAAGCAGGCGTTTCTCTGAAAATAAGCGATATTTTAGGGGAAAAACAGGGATTTCGATGAAAATAAGCGATATTTAATGTTAAAAACAGGGATTTCTATGAAAATAAGCGATATTTTAAGGTTAAAAACAAAGATTTCTATGAAAATAAGCGATATTTTCGGGGAAAAACAGGGATTTCCATGAAAATAAGCGATATTTTAGGGGAAAAACAGGGATTTCGATGAAAATAAGCGATATTTAATGTTAAAAACAGGGATTTCTATGAAAATAAGCGATATTTAATGTTAAAAACAGGGATTTCTATGAAAATAAGCGATATTTAAGGGGAAAAACAGGGATTTCGATGAAAATAAGCGATATTTAGGGGAAAAACAGGGATTTCTATGAAAATAAGCAATATTTTAGGGGAAAAACAGGGATTTCGATGAAAATAAGCGATATTTTAGGGGAAAAACAGGGATTTCGATGAAAATAAGCGATATTTCAGGGGAAAAACAGGGATTTCTATGAAAATAAGCGATATTTAAGGGGAAAAACATGGATTTCTATGAAAATAAGCGATATTTTAGGGGAAAAACAGGGATTTCGATGAAAATAAGCGATATTTAATGTTAAAAACAGGGATTTCTATGAAAATAAGCGATATTTTAGGGTTAAAAACAGGGATTTCTATGAAAATAAGCGATATTTAAGGTTAAAAACAGGGATTTCTATGAAAATAAGCGATATTTTAGGGGAAAAACAGGGATTTCTATGAAAATAAGCGATATTTTAGGGGAAAAACAGGGATTTCTATGAAAATAAGTGATATTTAAGGGGAAAAACAGGGATTTCGATGAAAATAAGCGATATTTAGGGGAAAAACAGGGATTTCTATGAAAATAAGCGATATTTTAGGGGAAAAACAGGGATTTCGATGAAAATAAGCGATATTTTAGGGGAAAAACAGGGATTTCCATGAAAATAAGCGATATTTTAGGGGAAAAACAGGGATTTCTATGAAAATAAGCGATATTTTAGGGGAAAAACAGGGATTTCGATGAAAATAAGCGATATTTTAGGGGAAAAACAGGGATTTCTATGAAAATAAGCGATATTTCAGGGGAAAAACAGGGATTTCTATGAAAATAAGCGATATTTAAGGCGAAAAACATGGATTTCTATGAAAATAAGCGATATTTTAGGGGAAAAACAGGGATTTCGATGAAAATAAGCGATATTTTAGGGGAAAAACAGGGATTTCTATGAAAATAAGCGATATTTAAGGGGAAAAACAGGGATTTCTATGAAAATAAGCGATATTTAAGGTTAAAAACAGGGATTTCTATGAAAATAAGCGATATTTTACGGGAAAAACAGGGATTTCTATGAAAATAAGCGATATTTAATGTTAAAAACAGGGATTTCTATGAAAATAAGCGATATTTAAGGGGAAAAACAGGGATTTCTATGAAAATAAGCGATATTTTAAGGGAAAAACAGGGATTTCGATGAAAATAAGCGATATTTTAGGGGAAAAACAGGGATTTCTATGAAAATAAGCGATATTTAAGGTTAAAAACAGGGATTTCTATGAAAATAAGCGATATTTTAGGGGAAAAACAGGGATTTCTATGAAAATAAGCGATATTTAATGTTAAAAACAGGGATTTCTATGAAAATAAGCGATATTTTAGGGGAAAAACAGGGATTTCGATGAAAATAAGCGATATTTTAGGGGAAAAACAGGGATTTCGATGAAAATAAGCGATATTTTAAGGGAAAAACAGGGATTTCTATGAAAATAAGCGATATTTATGGGGAAAAACAGGGATTTCTATGAAAATAAGCGATATTTAATGTTAAAAACAGGGATTTCTATGAAAATAAGCGATATTTAAGGTTAAAAACAGGGATTTCGATGAAAATAAGCGATATTTAAGGGGAAAAACAGGGATTTCGATGAAAATAAGCGATATTTAATGTTAAAAACAGGGATTTCCATGAAAATAACCGATATTTTAGGGTTAAAAACAGGGATTTCTATGAAAATAAGCGATATTTAATGTTAAAAACAGGGATTTCTATGAAAATAAGCGATATTTAAGGGGAAAAACAGGGATTTCGATGAAAATAAGCGATATTTAGGGGAAAAACAGGGATTTCTATGAAAATAAGCGATATTTTAGGGGAAAAACAGGGATTTCGATGAAAATAAGCGATATTTTAGGGGAAAAACAGGGATTTCGATGAAAATAAGCGATATTTTAGGGGAAAAACAGGGATTTCGATGAAAATAAGCGATATTTAAGGGGAAAAACATGGATTTCTATGAAAATAAGCGATATTTTAGGGGAAAAACAGGGATTTCGATGAAAATAAGCGATATTTAATGTTAAAAACAGGGATTTCTATGAAAATAAGCGATATTTTAGGGTTAAAAACAGGGATTTCTATGAAAATAAGCGATATTTAAGGTTAAAAACAGGGAATTCTATGAAAATATGCGATATTTTACGGGAAAAACAGGGATTTCTATGAAAATAAGCGATATTTAATGTTAAAAACAGGGATTTCGATGAAAATAAGCGATATTTAAGGGGAAAAACAGGGATTTCGATGAAAATAAGCGATATTTCAGGGGAAAAACAGGGATTTCGATGAAAATAAGCGATATTTTAGGGGAAAAACAGGGATTTCGATGAAAATAAGCGATATTTAATGTTAAAAACAGGGATTTCTATGAAAATAAGCGATATTTTAGGGGAAAAGCAGGCGTTTCTCTGAAAATAAGCGATATTTTAGGGGAAAAACAGGGATTTCGATGAAAATAAGCGATATTTAATGTTAAAAACAGGGATTTCTATGAAAATAAGCGATATTTTAAGGTTAAAAACAAAGATTTCTATGAAAATAAGCGATATTTTCGGGGAAAAACAGGGATTTCCATGAAAATAAGCGATATTTTAGGGGAAAAACAGGGATTTCGATGAAAATAAGCGATATTTAATGTTAAAAACAGGGATTTCTATGAAAATAAGCGATATTTAATGTTAAAAACAGGGATTTCTATGAAAATAAGCGATATTTAAGGGGAAAAACAGGGATTTCGATGAAAATAAGCGATATTTAGGGGAAAAACAGGGATTTCTATGAAAATAAGCGATATTTTAGGGGAAAAACAGGGATTTCGATGAAAATAAGCGATATTTTAGGGGAAAAACAGGGATTTCGATGAAAATAAGCGATATTTCAGGGGAAAAACAGGGATTTCTATGAAAATAAGCGATATTTAAGGGGAAAAACATGGATTTCTATGAAAATAAGCGATATTTTAGGGGAAAAACAGGGATTTCGATGAAAATAAGCGATATTTAATGTTAAAAACAGGGATTTCTATGAAAATAAGCGATATTTTAGGGTTAAAAACAGGGATTTCTATGAAAATAAGCGATATTTAAGGTTAAAAACAGGGATTTCTATGAAAATAAGCGATATTTTAGGGGAAAAACAGGGATTTCTATGAAAATAAGCGATATTTTAGGGGAAAAACAGGGATTTCTATGAAAATAAGTGATATTTAAGGGGAAAAACAGGGATTTCGATGAAAATAAGCGATATTTAGGGGAAAAACAGGGATTTCTATGAAAATAAGCGATATTTTAGGGGAAAAACAGGGATTTCGATGAAAATAAGCGATATTTTAGGGGAAAAACAGGGATTTCCATGAAAATAAGCGATATTTTAGGGGAAAAACAGGGATTTCTATGAAAATAAGCGATATTTTAGGGGAAAAACAGGGATTTCGATGAAAATAAGCGATATTTTAGGGGAAAAACAGGGATTTCTATGAAAATAAGCGATATTTCAGGGGAAAAAACAGGGATTTCTATGAAAATAAGCGATATTTAAGGCGAAAAACATGGATTTCTATGAAAATAAGCGATATTTTAGGGGAAAAACAGGGATTTCGATGAAAATAAGCGATATTTTAGGGGAAAAACAGGGATTTCTATGAAAATAAGCGATATTTAAGGGGAAAAACAGGGATTTCTATGAAAATAAGCGATATTTAAGGTTAAAAACAGGGATTTCTATGAAAATAAGCGATATTTTAAGGTTAAAAACAGGGATTTCTATGAAAATAAGCGATATTTTACGGGAAAAACAGGGATTTCTATGAAAATAAGCGATATTTAATGTTAAAAACAGGGATTTCTATGAAAATAAGCGATATTTAAGGGGAAAAACAGGGATTTCTATGAAAATAAGCGATATTTTACGGGAAAAAACAGGGATTTCTATGAAAATAAGCGATATTTAATGTTAAAAACAGGGATTTCTATGAAAATAAGCGATATTTAAGGGGAAAAACAGGGATTTCTATGAAAATAAGCGATATTTTAAGGGAAAAACAGGGATTTCGATGAAAATAAGCGATATTTTAGGGGAAAAACAGGGATTTCTATGAAAATAAGCGATATTTAAGGTTAAAAACAGGGATTTCTATGAAAATAAGCGATATTTTAGGGGAAAAACAGGGATTTCTATGAAAATAAGCGATATTTAATGTTAAAAACAGGGATTTCTATGAAAATAAGCGATATTTTAGGGGAAAAACAGGGATTTCTATGAAAATAAGCGATATTTTAGGGGAAAAACAGGGATTTCGATGAAAATAAGCGATATTTTAAGGGAAAAACAGGGATTTCTATGAAAATAAGCGATATTTATGGGGAAAAACAGGGATTTCTATGAAAATAAGCGATATTTTAGGGTTAAAAACAGGGATTTCTATGAAAATAAGCGATATTTAAGGTTAAAAACAGGGATTTCGATGAAAATAAGCGATATTTAAGGGGAAAAACAGGGATTTCGATGAAAATAAGCGATATTTAATGTTAAAAACAGGGATTTCCATGAAAATAACCGATATTTTAGGGTTAAAAACAGGGATTTCTATGAAAATAAGCGATATTTAGGGGAAAAACAGGGATTTCTATGAAAATAAGCGATATTTTAGGGGAAAAACAGGGATTTCGATGAAAATAAGCGATATTTTAGGGGAAAAACAGGGATTTCGATGAAAATAAGCGATATTTAAGGGGAAAAACAGGGATTTCTATGAAAATAAGCGATATTTAAGGGGAAAAACATGGATTTCTATGAAAATAAGCGATATTTTAGGGGAAAAACAGGGATTTCGATGAAAATAAGCGATATTTAATGTTAAAAACAGGGATTTCTATGAAAATAAGCGATATTTTAGGGTTAAAAACAGGGATTTCTATGAAAATAAGCGATATTTAAGGTTAAAAACAGGGAATTCTATGAAAATATGCGATATTTTACGGGAAAAACAGGGATTTCTATGAAAATAAGCGATATTTAATGTTAAAAACAGGGATTTCGATGAAAATAAGCGATATTTAAGGGGAAAAACAGGGATTTCGATGAAAATAAGCGATATTTCAGGGGAAAAACAGGGATTTCGATGAAAATAAGCGATATTTTAGGGGAAAAACAGGGATTTCGATGAAAATAAGCGATATTTAATGTTAAAAACAGGGATTTCTATGAAAATAAGCGATATTTTAGGGGAAAAGCAGGCGTTTCTCTGAAAATAAGCGATATTTTAGGGGAAAAACAGGGATTTCGATGAAAATAAGCGATATTTAATGTTAAAAACAGGGATTTCTATGAAAATAAGCGATATTTAAGGTTAAAAACAGGGAATTCTATGAAAATATGCGATATTTTACGGGAAAAACAGGGATTTCTATGAAAATAAGCGATATTTAATGTTAAAAACAGGGATTTCGATGAAAATAAGCGATATTTAAGGGGAAAAACAGGGATTTCGATGAAAATAAGCGATATTTCAGGGGAAAAACAGGGATTTCGATGAAAATAAGCGATATTTTAGGGGAAAAACAGGGATTTCGATGAAAATAAGCGATATTTAATGTTAAAAACAGGGATTTCTATGAAAATAAGCGATATTTTAGGGGAAAAGCAGGCGTTTCTCTGAAAATAAGCGATATTTTAGGGGAAAAACAGGGATTTCGATGAAAATAAGCGATATTTAATGTTAAAAACAGGGATTTCTATGAAAATAAGCGATATTTTAAGGTTAAAAACAAAGATTTCTATGAAAATAAGCGATATTTTCGGGGAAAAACAGGGATTTCCATGAAAATAAGCGATATTTTAGGGGAAAAACAGGGATTTCGATGAAAATAAGCGATATTTAATGTTAAAAACAGGGATTTCTATGAAAATAAGCGATATTTAATGTTAAAAACAGGGATTTCTATGAAAATAAGCGATATTTAATGTTAAAAACAGGGATTTCGATGAAAATAAGCGATATTTAGGGGAAAAACAGGGATTTCTATGAAAATAAGCGATATTTTAGGGGAAAAACAGGGATTTCGATGAAAATAAGCGATATTTTAGGGGAAAAACAGGGATTTCGATGAAAATAAGCGATATTTCAGGGGAAAAACAGGGATTTCTATGAAAATAAGCGATATTTAAGGGGAAAAACATGGATTTCTATGAAAATAAGCGATATTTTAGGGGAAAAACAGGGATTTCGATGAAAATAAGCGATATTTAATGTTAAAAACAGGGATTTCTATGAAAATAAGCGATATTTTAGGGTTAAAAACAGGGATTTCTATGAAAATAAGCGATATTTAAGGTTAAAAACAGGGATTTCTATGAAAATAAGCGATATTTTAGGGGAAAAACAGGGATTTCTATGAAAATAAGCGATATTTTAGGGGAAAAACAGGGATTTCTATGAAAATAAGTGATATTTAAGGGGAAAAACAGGGATTTCGATGAAAATAAGCGATATTTAGGGGAAAAACAGGGATTTCGATGAAAATAAGCGATATTTAATGTTAAAAACAGGGATTTCTATGAAAATAAGCGATATTTTAGGGTTAAAAACAGGGATTTCTATGAAAATAAGCGATATTTAAGGTTAAAAACAGGGATTTCTATGAAAATAAGCGATATTTTAGGGGAAAAACAGGGATTTCTATGAAAATAAGCGATATTTTAGGGGAAAAACAGGGATTTCTATGAAAATAAGTGATATTTAAGGGGAAAAACAGGGATTTCGATGAAAATAAGCGATATTTAGGGGAAAAACAGGGATTTCTATGAAAATAAGCGATATTTTAGGGGAAAAACAGGGATTTCCATGAAAATAAGCGATATTTTAGGGGAAAAACAGGGATTTCTATGAAAATAAGCGATATTTTAGGGGAAAAACAGGGATTTCGATGAAAATAAGCGATATTTTAGGGGAAAAACAGGGATTTCTATGAAAATAAGCGATATTTCAGGGGAAAAACAGGGATTTCTATGAAAATAAGCGATATTTAAGGCGAAAAACATGGATTTCTATGAAAATAAGCGATATTTTAGGGGAAAAACAGGGATTTCGATGAAAATAAGCGATATTTTAGGGGAAAAACAGGGATTTCTATGAAAATAAGCGATATTTAAGGGGAAAAACAGGGATTTCTATGAAAATAAGCGATATTTAAGGTTAAAAACAGGGATTTCTATGAAAATAAGCGATATTTTACGGGAAAAACAGGGATTTCTATGAAAATAAGCGATATTTAATGTTAAAAACAGGGATTTCTATGAAAATAAGCGATATTTAAGGGGAAAAACAGGGATTTCTATGAAAATAAGCGATATTTTAAGGGAAAAACAGGGATTTCGATGAAAATAAGCGATATTTTAGGGGAAAAACAGGGATTTCTATGAAAATAAGCGATATTTAAGGTTAAAAACAGGGATTTCTATGAAAATAAGCGATATTTTAGGGGAAAAACAGGGATTTCTATGAAAATAAGCGATATTTAATGTTAAAAACAGGGATTTCTATGAAAATAAGCGATATTTTAGGGGAAAAACAGGGATTTCTATGAAAATAAGCGATATTTTAGGGGAAAAACAGGGATTTCGATGAAAATAAGCGATATTTTAAGGGAAAAACAGGGATTTCTATGAAAATAAGCGATATTTATGGGGAAAAACAGGGATTTCTATGAAAATAAGCGATATTTAAGGTTAAAAACAGGGATTTCTATGAAAATAAGCGATATTTTAGGGGAAAAACAGGGATTTCTATGAAAATAAGCGATATTTTAGGGGAAAAACAGGGATTTCTATGAAAATAAGCGATATTTTAGGGGAAAAACAGGGATTTCGATTAAAATAAGCGATATTTAGGGGAAAAACAGGGATTTCTATGAAAATAAGCGATATTTTAGGGGAAAAACAGGGATTTCTATGAAAATAAGCGATATTTTAGAGGAAAAACAGGGATTTCCATGAAAATAAGCGATATTTTAGGGGAAAAACAGGGATTTCGATGAAAATAAGCGATATTTTAGGGGAAAAACAGGGATTTCTATGAAAATAAGCGATATTTTAGGGGAAAAACAGGGATTTCGATGAAAATAAGCGATATTTAATGTTAAAAACAGGGATTTCTATGAAAATAAGCGATATTTAAGGTTAAAAACAGGGATTTCTATGAAAATAAGCGATATTTTAGGGGAAAAACAGGGATTTCGATGAAAATAAGCGATATTTTAGGGTTGAAAACAAAGATTTCTATGAAAATAAGCGATATTTTAGGGGAAAAACAGGGATTTCTATGAAAATAAGCGATATTTTAGGGGAAAAACAGGGATTTCCATGAAAATAAGCGATATTTAATGTTAAAAACAGGGATTTCTATGAAAATAAGCGATATTTTAGGGGAAAAACAGGGATTTCCATGAAAATAAGCGATATTTTAGGGGAAAAACAGGGATTTCGATGAAAATAAGCGATATTTAATGTTAAAAACAGGGATTTCTATGAAAATAAGCGATATTTTAGGGGAAAAACAGGGATTTCTATGAAAATAAGCGATATTTAAGGGGAAAAACAGGGATTTTGATGAAAATAAGCGATATTTCAGGGGAAAAACAGGGATTTCTATGAAAATAAGCGATATTTATGGGGAAAAACAGGGATTTCTATGAAAATAAGCGATATTTTAGGGTTAAAAACAGGGATTTCTATGAAAATAAGCGATATTTAAGGTTAAAAACAGGGATTTCTATGAAAATAAGCGATATTTAAGGGGAAAAACAGGGATTTCGATGAAAATAAGCGATATTTAATGTTAAAAACAGGGATTTCTATGAAAATAAGCGATATTTTAGGGGAAAAACAGGGATTTCTATGAAAATAAGCGATATTTTAGGGGAAAAACAGGGATTTCCATGAAAATAAGCGATATTTTAGGGGAAAAACAGGGATTTCTATGAAAATAAGCGATATTTCAGGGGAAAAACAGGGATTTCTATGAAAATAAGCGATATTTTAGGGTTAAAAACAGGGATTTCTATGAAAATAAGCGATATTTTAGGGGAAAAACAGGGATTTCGATGAAAATAAGCGATATTTAAGGGGAAAAACAGGGATTTCGATGAAAATAAGCGATATTTAAGGTTAAAAACAGGGATTTCCATGAAAATAAGCGATATTTTAGGGTTAAAAACAGGGATTTCTATGAAAATAAGCGATATTTAATGTTAAAAACAGGGATTTCTATGAAAATAAGCGATATTTAAGGGGAAAAACAGGGATTTCGATGAAAATAAGCGATATTTAGGGTTAAAAACAAAGATTTCTATGAAAATAAGCGATATTTTAGGGGAAAAACAGGGATTTCGATGAAAATAAGCGATATTTTAGGGGAAAAACATGGATTTCTATGAAAATAAGCGATATTTAATGTTAAAAACAGGGATTTCTATGAAAATAAGCGATATTTTAGGGTTAAAAACAGGGAATTCTATGAAAATAAGCGATATTTTAGGGGAAAAACAGGGATTTCGATGAAAATAAGCGATATTTTAGGGGAAAAACAGGGATTTCTATGAAAATAAGCGATATTTTAGGGTTAAAAACAGGGATTTCTATGAAAATAAGCGATATTTAAGGTTAAAAACAGGGATTTCTATGAAAATAAGCGATATTTTAGGGGAAAAACAGGGATTTCTATGAAAATAAGCGATATTTTAGGGGAAAAACAGGGATTTCTATGAAAATAAGCGATATTTTAGGGGAAAAACAGGGATTTCGATTAAAATAAGCGATATTTAGGGGAAAAACAGGGATTTCTATGAAAATAAGCGATATTTTAGGGGAAAAACAGGGATTTCTATGAAAATAAGCGATATTTTAGAGGAAAAACAGGGATTTCCATGAAAATAAGCGATATTTTAGGGGAAAAACAGGGATTTCGATGAAAATAAGCGATATTTTAGGGGAAAAACAGGGATTTCCATGAAAATAAGCGATATTTTAGGGTTAAAAACAGGGATTTCTATGAAAATAAGCGATATTTTAGGGGAAAAACAGGGATTTCTATGAAAATAAGCGATATTTTAGGGGAAAAAACAGGGATTTCTATGAAAATAAGCGATATTTTAGGGGAAAAACAGGGATTTCTATGAAAATAAGTGATATTTAAGGGGAAAAACAGGGATTTCGATGAAAATAAGCGATATTTAGGGGAAAAACAGGGATTTCTATGAAAATAAGCGATATTTTAGGGGAAAAACAGGGATTTCGATGAAAATAAGCGATATTTTAGGGGAAAAACAGGGATTTCCATGAAAATAAGCGATATTTTAGGGGAAAAACAGGGATTTCTATGAAAATAAGCGATATTTTAGGGGAAAAACAGGGATTTCTATGAAAATAAGCGATATTTCAGGGGAAAAACAGGGATTTCTATGAAAATAAGCGATATTTAATGTTAAAAACAGGGATTTCTATGAAAATAAGCGATATTTTAGGGGAAAAACAGGGATTTCGATGAAAATAAGCGATATTTAACGTTAAAAACAGGGATTTCTATGAAAATAAGCGATATTTAAGGGGAAAAACAGGGATTTCTATGAAAATAAGCGATATTTAAGGTTAAAAACAGGGATTTCGATGAAAATAAGCGATATTTTAGGGGAAAAACAGGGATTTCTATGAAAATAAGCGATATTTAATGTTAAAAACAGGGATTTCTATGAAAATAAGCGATATTTAAGGGGAAAAACAGGGATTTCTATGAAAATAAGCGATATTTTAAGGGAAAAACAGGGATTTCGATGAAAATAAGCGATATTTTAGGGGAAAAACAGGGATTTCTATGAAAATAAGCGATATTTTAGGGGAAAAACAGGGATTTCTATGAAAATAAGCGATATTTTAGGGGAAAAACAGGCGTTTCTCTGAAAATAAGCGATATTTTAGGGGAAAAACAGGGATTTCGATGAAAATAAGCGATATTTAATGTTAAAAACAGGGATTTCTATGAAAATAAGCGATATTTTACGGGAAAAACAGGGATTTCCATGAAAATAAGCGATATTTTAAGGTTAAAAACGAAGATTTCTATGAAAATAAGCGATATTTTCGGGGAAAAACAGGGATTTCCATGAAAATAAGCGACATTTTAGGGGAAAAACAGGGATTTCGATGAAAATAAGCGATATTTTAGGGGAAAAACAGGGATTTCGATGAAAATAAGCGATATTTTAGGGGAAAACAGGGATTTCGATGAAAATAAGCGATATTTAATGTTAAAAACAGGGATTTCTATGAAAATAAGCGATATTTTAGGGTTAAAAACAGGGAATTCTATGAAAATAAGCGATATTTTAGGGGAAAAACAGGGATTTCGATGAAAATAAGCGATATTTTAGGGGAAAAACAGGGATTTCTATGAAAATAAGCGATATTTAAGGGGAAAAACATGGATTTCTATGAAAATAAGCGATATTTAAGGGGAAAAACATGGATTCCTATGAAAATAAGCGATATTTAAGGTTAAAAACAGGGATTTCTATGAAAATAAGCGATATTTTAGGGGAAAAACAGGGATTTCTATGAAAATAAGCGATATTTTAGGGGAAAAACAGGGATTTCTATGAAAATAAGCGATATTTTAGGGGAAAAACAGGGATTTCTATGAAAATAAGCGATATTTTAGGGGAAAAACAGGGATTTCTATGAAAATAAGCGATATTTTAGGGGAAAAACAGGGATTTCTATGAAAATAAGCGATATTTTAGAGGAAAAACAGGGATTTCCATGAAAATAAGCGATATTTTAGGGGAAAAACAGGGATTTCTATGAAAATAAGCGATATTTTAGGGGAAAAACAGGGATTTCCATGAAAATAAGCGATATTTTAGGGGAAAAACAGGGATTTCTATGAAAATAAGCGATATTTTAGGGGAAAAACAGGGATTTCTATGAAAATAAGCGATATTTTAGGGGAAAAACAGGGATTTCTATGAAAATAAGCGATATTTTAGGGGAAAAACAGGGATTTCTATGAAAATAAGCGATATTTTAGAGGAAAAACAGGGATTTCCATGAAAATAAGCGATATTTTAGGGGAAAAACAGGGATTTCCATGAAAATAAGCGATATTTTAGGGGAAAAACAGGGATTTCCATGAAAATAAGCGATATTTTAGGGTTAAAAACAGGGATTTCTATGAAAATAAGCGATATTTTAGGGGAAAAACAGGGATTTCTATGAAAATAAGCGATATTTTAGGGGGAAAACAGGGATTTCGATGAAAATAAGCGATATTTTAGGGGAAAAACATGGATTTCTATGAAAATAAGCGATATTTAATGTTAAAAACAGGGATTTCTATGAAAATAAGCGATATTTTAGGGGAAAAACAGGGATTTCTATGAAAATAAGCGATATTTTAGGGGAAAAACAGGGATTTCTATGAAAATAAGCTATATTTTAGGGGAAAAACAGGGATTTCTATGAAAATAAGCGATATTTAAGGTTAAAAACAGGGATTTCTATGAAAATAAGCGATATTTTAAGGGAAGAACAGGGATTTCTATGAAAACAAGCGATATTTTAGGGGAAAAACAGGGATTTCGATGAAAATAAGCGATATTTAATGTTAAAAACAGGGATTTCGATGAAAATAAGCGATATTTAATGTTAAAAACAGGGATTTCGATGAAAATAAGCGATATTTTAGGGGAAAAACAGGGATTTCGATGAAAATAAGCGATATTTTAGGGGAAAAACTTGGATTTCGATGAAAATAAGCGATATTTAATGTTAAAAACAGGGATTTCGATGAAAATAAGCGATATTTTAGGGTTAAAAACAGGGAATTCTATGAAAATAAGCGATATTTTAGGGGAAAAACAGGGATTTCGATGAAAATAAGCGATATTTTAGGGGAAAAACAGGGATTTCTATGAAAATAAGCGATATTTTAGGGTTAAAAACAGGGATTTCTATGAAAATAAGCGATATTTAAGGTTAAAAACAGGGATTTCCATGAAAATAAGCGATATTTTAGGGGAAAAACAGGGATTTCTATGAAAATAAGCGATATTTAAGGGGAAAAACATGGATTTCTATGAAAATAAGCGATATTTAAGGGGAAAAACATGGATTCCTATGAAAATAAGCGATATTTAAGGTTAAAAACAGGGATTTCTATGAAAATAAGCGATATTTTAGGGGAAAAACAGGGATTTCTATGAAAATAAGCGATATTTTAGGGGAAAAACAGGGATTTCTATGAAAATAAGCGATATTTTAGGGGAAAAACAGGGATTTCTATGAAAATAAGCGATATTTTAGGGGAAAAACAGGGATTTCTATGAAAATAAGCGATATTTTAGGGGAAAAACAGGGATTTCTATGAAAATAAGCGATATTTTAGAGGAAAAACAGGGATTTCCATGAAAATAAGCGATATTTTAGGGGAAAAACAGGGATTTCGATGAAAATAAGCGATATTTTAGGGGAAAAACAGGGATTTCCATGAAAATAAGCGATATTTTAGGGTTAAAAACAGGGATTTCGATGAAAATAAGCGATATTTTAGGGTTAAAAACAAAGATTTCTATGAAAATAAGCGATATTTTAGGGGAAAAACAGGGATTTCGATGAAAATAAGCGATATTTTAGGGGAAAAACAGGGATTTCTATGAAAATAAGCGATATTTAATGTTAAAAACAGGGATTTCTATGAAAATAAGCGATATTTTAGGGTTAAAAACAGGGAATTCTATGAAAATAAGCGATATTTTAGGGGAAAAACAGGGATTTCGATGAAAATAAGCGATATTTTAGGGGAAAAACAGGGATTTCTATGAAAATAAGCGATATTTTAGGGTTAAAAACAGGGATTTCTATGAAAATAAGCGATATTTAAGGTTAAAAACAGGGATTTCCATGAAAATAAGCGATATTTTAGGGGAAAAACAGGGATTTCTATGAAAATAAGCGATATTTTAGGGGAAAAACAGGGATTTCTATGAAAATAAGCGATATTTTAGGGGAAAAACAGGGATTTCTATGAAAATAAGCGATATTTTAGGGGAAAAACAGGGATTTCGATGAAAATAAGCGATATTTTAGGGGAAAAACAGGGATTTCGATGAAAATAAGCGATATTTTAGGGGAAAAACAGGGATTTCTATGAAAATAAGCGATATTTTAGAGGAAAAACAGGGATTTCCATGAAAATAAGCGATATTTTAGGGGAAAAACAGGGATTTCGATGAAAATAAGCGATATTTTAGGGGAAAAACAGGGATTTCTATGAAAATAAGCGATATTTTAAGGGAAAAACAGGGATTTCTATGAAAATAAGCGATATTTATGGGGAAAAACAGGGATTTCTATGAAAATAAGCGATATTTTAGGGGAAAAACAGGGATTTCTATGAAAATAAGCGATATTTAAGGTTAAAAACAGGGATTTCGATGAAAATAAGCGATATTTAAGGGGAAAAACAGGGATTTCCATGAAAATAAGCGATATTTTAGGGGAAAAACAGGGATTTCTATGAAAATAAGCGATATTTTAGGGGAAAAACAGGGATTTCTATGAAAACAAGCGATATTTTAGGGGAAAAACAGGGATTTCTATGAAAATAAGCGATATTTAATGTTAAAAGCAGGGATTTCGATGAAAATAAGCGATATTTAATGTTAAAAACAGGGATTTCGATGAAAATAAGCGATATTTTAGGGGAAAAACAGGGATTTCGATGAAAATAAGCGATATTTTAGGGGAAAAACTTGGATTTCGATGAAAATAAGCGATATTTAATGTTAAAAACAGGGATTTCTATGAAAATAAGCGATATTTTTGGGTTAAAAACAGGGAATTCTATGAAAATAAGCGATATTTAATGTTAAAAACAGGGATTTCGATGAAAATAAGCGATATTTTAGGGGAAAAACAGGGATTTCGATGAAAATAAGCGATATTTTAAGGGAAAAACAGGGATTTCTATGAAAATAAGCGATATTTTAGGGGAAAAACAGGGATTTCTATGAAAATAAGCGATATTTTAGGGGAAAAACAGGGATTTCGATGAAAATAAGCGATATTTTAGGGGAAAAACATGGATTTCTATGAAAATAAGCGATATTTTAGGGGAAAAACAGGGATTTCTATGAAAATAAGCGATATTTTAGGGGAAAAACAGGGATTTCGATGAAAATAAGCGATATTTTAGGGGAAAAACAGGGATTTCGATGAAAATAAGCGATATTTTAGGGGAGAAACAGGGATTTCTATGAAAATAAGCGATATTTTAGGGGAAAAACAGGGATTTCCATGAAAATAAGCGATATTTAAGGTTAAAAACAGGGATTTCGATGAAAATAAGCGATATTTTTGGGTTAAAAACAGGGATTTCTATGAAAATAAGCGATATTTTAAGGGAAAAACAGGGATTTCTATGAAAATAAGCGATATTTATGGGGAAAAACAGGGATTTCTATGAAAATAAGCGATATTTTAGGGGAAAAACAGGGATTTCTATGAAAATAAGCGATATTTAAGGTTAAAAACAGGGATTTCGATGAAAATAAGCGATATTTAAGGGGAAAAACAGGGATTTCGATGAAAATAAGCGATATTTAAGGTTAAAAACAGGGATTTCCATGAAAATAAGCGATATTTTAGGGTTAAAAACAGGGATTTCTATGAAAATAAGCGATATTTAATGTTAAAAACAGGGATTTCTATGAAAATAAGCGATATTTAAGGGGAAAAACAGGGATTTCGATGAAAATAAGCGATATTTAGGGGAAAAACAGGGATTTCTATGAAAATAAGCGATATTTTAGGGGAAAAACAGGGATTTCGATGAAAATAAGCGATATTTAATGTTAAAAACAGGGATTTCTATGAAAATGAGCGATATTTAAGGGGAAAAACATGGATTTCTATGAAAATAAGCGATATTTAATGTTAAAAACAGGGATTTCTATGAAAATAAGCGATATTTAAGGTTAAAAACAGGGATTTATATGAAAATAAGCGATATTTAAGGTTAAAAACAGGGATTTCTATGAAAATAAGCGATATTTTACGGGAAAAACAGGGATTTCTATGAAAATAAGCGATATTTAATGTTAAAAACAGGGATTTCTATGAAAATAAGCGATATTTTAGGGGAAAAACAGGGATTTCGATGAAAATAAGCGATATTTCAGGGGAAAAACAGGGATTTCGATGAAAATAAGCGATATTTTAGGGGAAAAACAGGGATTTCTATGAAAATAAGCGATATTTTAGGGGAAAAACAGGGATTTCTATGAAAATAAGCGATATTTTAGGGGAAAAGCAGGCGTTTCTCTGAAAATAAGCGATATTTTAGGGGAAAAACTGGGATTTCGATGAAAATAAGCGATATTTAATGTTAAAAACAGGGATTTCTATGAAAATAAGCGATATTTTAGGGGAAAAACAGGGATTTCCATGAAAATAAGCGATATTTTAAGGTTAAAAACAAAGATTTCTATGAAAATAAGCGATATTTTCGGGGAAAAACAGGGATTTCCATGAAAATAAGCGATATTTTGGGGAAAAACAGGGATTTCGATGAAAATAAGCGATATTTAATGTTAAAAACAGGGATTTCTATGAAAATAAGCGATATTTTAGGGGAAAAACAGGGATTTCCATGAAAATAAGCGATATTTAATGTTAAAAACAGGGATTTCTATGAAAATAAGCAATATTTTAGGGGAAAAACAGGGATTTCTATGAAAATAAGCGATATTTTAGGGGAAAAACAGGGATTTCTATGAAAATAAGCGATATTTTAGGGTTAAAAACAGGGATTTCCATGAAAATAAGCGATATTTTAGGGGAAAAACAGGGATTTCTATGAAAATAAGCGATATTTTAGGGTTAAAAACAGGGATTTCTATGAAAATAAGCGATATTTAATGTTAAAAACAGGGATTTCTATGAAAATAAGCAATATTTTAGGGGAAAAACAGGGATTTCCATGAAAATAAGCGATATTTTAGGGGAAAAACAGGGATTTCTATGAAAATAAGCGATATTTAAGGGGAAAAACATGGATTTCTATGAAAATAAGCGATATTTAAGGGGAAAAACATGGATTTCTATGAAAATAAGCGATATTTAAGGTTAAAAACAGGGATTTCTATGAAAATAAGTGATATTTTAGGGGAAAAACAGGGATTTCTATGAAAATAAGCGATATTTTAGGGGAAAAACAGGGATTTCCATGAAAATAAGCGATATTTAAGGGAAAAACAGGGATTTCTATGAAAATAAGCGATATTTTAGGGGAAAAACAGGGATTTCTATGAAAATAAGCGATATTTTAGGGGAAAAACAGGGATTTCCATGAAAATAAGCGATATTTAATGTTAAAAACAGGGATTTCTATGAAAATAAGCGATATTTTCGGGGAAAAACAGGGATTTCCATGAAAATAAGCGACATTTTAAGGTTAAAAACAGGGATTTCGATGAAAATAAGCGATATTTTCGGGGAAAAACAGGGATTTCCATGAAAATAAGCGATATTTTAGGGGAAAAACAGGGATTTCGATGAAAATAAGCGATATTTAATGTTAAAAACAGGGATTTCTATGAAAATAAGAGATATTTTAGGGGAAAAACAGGGATTTCCATGAAAATAAGCGATATTTAATGTTAAAAACAGGGATTTCTATGAAAATAAGCAATATTTTAGTGTAAAAACAGGGATTTCTATGAAAATAAGCGATATTTTAGGGGAAAAACAGGGATTTCTATGAAAATAAGCGATATTTTTGGGTTAAAAACAGGGATTTCCATGAAAATAAGCGATATTTTAGGGGAAAAACAGGGATTTCTATGAAAATAAGCGATATTTTAGGGGAAAAACAGGGATTTCTATGAAAATAAGCGATATTTTAGGGTTAAAAACAGGGATTTCGATGAAAATAAGCGATATTTAATGTTAAAAACAGGGATTTCTATGAAAATAAGCGATATTTTAGGGGAAAAACAGGGATTTCCATGAAAATAAGCGATATTTTAGGGGAAAAACAGGGATTTCTATGAAAATAAGCGATATTTAAGGGGAAAAACATGGATTTCTATGAAAATAAGCGATATTTAAGGGGAAAAACAGGGATTTCTATGAAAATAAGCGATATTTTAGGGGAAAAACAGGGATTTCGATGAAAATAAGCGATATTTAACGTTAAAAACAGGGATTTCTATGAAAATAAGCGATATTTAAGGGGAAAAACAGGGATTTCTATGAAAATAAGCGATATTTAAGGTTAAAAACAGGGATTTCGATGAAAATAAGCGATATTTTAGGGGAAAAACAGGGATTTCTATGAAAATAAGCGATATTTAAGGTTAAAAACAGGGATTTCGATGAAAATAAGCGATATTTAAGGGGAAAAACAGGGATTTCTATGAAAATAAGCGATATTTTAAGGGAAAAACAGGGATTTCGATGAAAATAAGCGATATTTTAGGGGAAAAACAGGGATTTCTATGAAAATAAGCGATATTTTAGGGGAAAAACAGGGATTTCTATGAAAATAAGCGATATTTTAGGGGAAAAACAGGCGTTTCTCTGAAAATAAGCGATATTTTAGGGGAAAAACAGGGATTTCGATGAAAATAAGCGATATTTAATGTTAAAAACAGGGATTTCTATGAAAATAAGCGATATTTTACGGGAAAAACAGGGATTTCCATGAAAATAAGCGATATTTTAAGGTTAAAAACGAAGATTTCTATGAAAATAAGCGATATTTTCGGGGAAAAACAGGGATTTCCATGAAAATAAGCGACATTTTAGGGGAAAAACAGGGATTTCGATGAAAATAAGCGATATTTTAGGGGAAAAACAGGGATTTCGATGAAAATAAGCGATATTTTAGGGGAAAACAGGGATTTCGATGAAAATAAGCGATATTTAATGTTAAAAACAGGGATTTCTATGAAAATAAGCGATATTTTAGGGTTAAAAACAGGGAATTCTATGAAAATAAGCGATATTTTAGGGGAAAAACAGGGATTTCGATGAAAATAAGCGATATTTTAGGGGAAAAACAGGGATTTCTATGAAAATAAGCGATATTTAAGGGGAAAAACATGGATTTCTATGAAAATAAGCGATATTTAAGGGGAAAAACATGGATTCCTATGAAAATAAGCGATATTTAAGGTTAAAAACAGGGATTTCTATGAAAATAAGCGATATTTTAGGGGAAAAACAGGGATTTCTATGAAAATAAGCGATATTTTAGGGGAAAAACAGGGATTTCTATGAAAATAAGCGATATTTTAGGGGAAAAACAGGGATTTCTATGAAAATAAGCGATATTTTAGGGGAAAAACAGGGATTTCTATGAAAATAAGCGATATTTTAGGGGAAAAACAGGGATTTCTATGAAAATAAGCGATATTTTAGAGGAAAAACAGGGATTTCCATGAAAATAAGCGATATTTTAGGGGAAAAACAGGGATTTCTATGAAAATAAGCGATATTTTAGGGGAAAAACAGGGATTTCCATGAAAATAAGCGATATTTTAGGGGAAAAACAGGGATTTCTATGAAAATAAGCGATATTTTAGGGGAAAAACAGGGATTTCTATGAAAATAAGCGATATTTTAGGGGAAAAACAGGGATTTCTATGAAAATAAGCGATATTTTAGGGGAAAAACAGGGATTTCTATGAAAATAAGCGATATTTTAGAGGAAAAACAGGGATTTCCATGAAAATAAGCGATATTTTAGGGGAAAAACAGGGATTTCCATGAAAATAAGCGATATTTTAGGGGAAAAACAGGGATTTCCATGAAAATAAGCGATATTTTAGGGTTAAAAACAGGGATTTCTATGAAAATAAGCGATATTTTAGGGGAAAAACAGGGATTTCTATGAAAATAAGCGATATTTTAGGGGGAAAACAGGGATTTCGATGAAAATAAGCGATATTTTAGGGGAAAAACATGGATTTCTATGAAAATAAGCGATATTTAATGTTAAAAACAGGGATTACGATGAAAATAAGCGATATTTTAGGGGAAAAACAGGGATTTCTATGAAAATAAGCGATATTTTAGGGGAAAAACAGGGATTTCTATGAAAATAAGCTATATTTTAGGGGAAAAACAGGGATTTCTATGAAAATAAGCGATATTTAAGGTTAAAAACAGGGATTTCTATGAAAATAAGCGATATTTTAAGGGAAGAACAGGGATTTCTATGAAAACAAGCGATATTTTAGGGGAAAAACAGGGATTTCGATGAAAATAAGCGATATTTAATGTTAAAAACAGGGATTTCGATGAAAATAAGCGATATTTAATGTTAAAAACAGGGATTTCGATGAAAATAAGCGATATTTTAGGGGAAAAACAGGGATTTCGATGAAAATAAGCGATATTTTAGGGGAAAAACTTGGATTTCGATGAAAATAAGCGATATTTAATGTTAAAAACAGGGATTTCGATGAAAATAAGCGATATTTTAGGGTTAAAAACAGGGAATTCTATGAAAATAAGCGATATTTTAGGGGAAAAACAGGGATTTCGATGAAAATAAGCGATATTTTAGGGGAAAAACAGGGATTTCTATGAAAATAAGCGATATTTTAGGGTTAAAAACAGGGATTTCTATGAAAATAAGCGATATTTAAGGTTAAAAACAGGGATTTCCATGAAAATAAGCGATATTTTAGGGGAAAAACAGGGATTTCTATGAAAATAAGCGATATTTAAGGTTAAAAACAGGGATTTCTATGAAAATAAGCGATATTTAAGGGGAAAAACATGGATTCCTATGAAAATAAGCGATATTTAAGGTTAAAAACAGGGATTTCTATGAAAATAAGCGATATTTTAGGGGAAAAACAGGGATTTCTATGAAAATAAGCGATATTTTAGGGGAAAAAACAGGGATTTCTATGAAAATAAGCGATATTTTAGGGGAAAAACAGGGATTTCTATGAAAATAAGCGATATTTTAGGGGAAAAACAGGGATTTCTATGAAAATAAGCGATATTTTAGGGGAAAAACAGGGATTTCTATGAAAATAAGCGATATTTTAGAGGAAAAACAGGGATTTCCATGAAAATAAGTGATATTTTAGGGGAAAAACAGGGATTTCGATGAAAATAAGCGATATTTTAGGGGAAAAACAGGGATTTCCATGAAAATAAGCGATATTTTAGGGTTAAAAACAGGGATTTCGATGAAAATAAGCGATATTTTAGGGTTAAAAACAAAGATTTCTATGAAAATAAGCGATATTTTAGGGGAAAAACAGGGATTTCCATGAAAATAAGCGATATTTTAGGGGAAAAACAGGGATTTCTATGAAAATAAGCGATATTTAATGTTAAAAACAGGGATTTCTATGAAAATAAGCGATATTTTAGGGTTAAAAACAGGGAATTCTATGAAAATAAGCGATATTTTAGGGGAAAAACAGGGATTTCGATGAAAATAAGCGATATTTTAGGGGAAAAACAGGGATTTCTATGAAAATAAGCGATATTTTAGGGTTAAAAACAGGGATTTCTATGAAAATAAGCGATATTTAAGGTTAAAAACAGGGATTTCTATGAAAATAAGCGATATTTTAGGGGAAAAACAGGGATTTCTATGAAAATAAGCGATATTTTAGGGGAAAAACAGGGATTTCTATGAAAATAAGCGATATTTTAGGGGAAAAACAGGGATTTCTATGAAAATAAGCGATATTTTAGGGGAAAAACAGGGATTTCGATGAAAATAAGCGATATTTTAGGGGAAAAACAGGGATTTCGATGAAAATAAGCGATATTTTAGGGGAAAAAACAGGGATTTCTATGAAAATAAGCGATATTTTAGAGGAAAAACAGGGATTTCCATGAAAATAAGCGATATTTTAGGGGAAAAACAGGGATTTCGATGAAAATAAGCGATATTTTAGGGGAAAAACAGGGATTTCTATGAAAATAAGCGATATTTTAAGGGAAAAAACAGGGATTTCTATGAAAATAAGCGATATTTATGGGGAAAAACAGGGATTTCTATGAAAATAAGCGATATTTTAGGGGAAAAACAGGGATTTCTATGAAAATAAGCGATATTTAAGGTTAAAAACAGGGATTTCGATGAAAATAAGCGATATTTAAGGGGAAAAACAGGGATTTCCATGAAAATAAGCGATATTTTAGGGGAAAAACAGGGATTTCTATGAAAATAAGCGATATTTTAGGGGAAAAACAGGGATTTCTATGAAAACAAGCGATATTTTAGGGGAAAAACAGGGATTTCTATGAAAATAAGCGATATTTAATGTTAAAAGCAGGGATTTCGATGAAAATAAGCGATATTTAATGTTAAAAACAGGGATTTCGATGAAAATAAGCGATATTTTAGGGGAAAAACAGGGATTTCGATGAAAATAAGCGATATTTTAGGGGAAAAACTTGGATTTCGATGAAAATAAGCGATATTTAATGTTAAAAACAGGGATTTCTATGAAAATAAGCGATATTTTTGGGTTAAAAACAGGGAATTCTATGAAAATAAGCGATATTTAATGTTAAAAACAGGGATTTCGATGAAAATAAGCGATATTTTAGGGGAAAAACAGGGATTTCGATGAAAATAAGCGATATTTTAAGGGAAAAACAGGGATTTCTATGAAAATAAGCGATATTTTAGGGGAAAAACAGGGATTTCTATGAAAATAAGCGATATTTTAGGGGAAAAACAGGGATTTCGATGAAAATAAGCAATATTTTAGGGGAAAAACATGGATTTCTATGAAAATAAGCGATATTTTAGGGGAAAAACAGGGATTTCTATGAAAATAAGCGATATTTTAGGGGAAAAACAGGGATTTCGATGAAAATAAGCGATATTTTAGGGGAAAAACAGGGATTTCGATGAAAATAAGCGATATTTTAGGGGAGAAACAGGGATTTCTATGAAAATAAGCGATATTTTAGGGGAAAAACAGGGATTTCCATGAAAATAAGCGATATTTAAGGTTAAAAACAGGGATTTCGATGAAAATAAGCGATATTTTTGGGTTAAAAACAGGGATTTCTATGAAAATAAGCGATATTTTAAGGGAAAAACAGGGATTTCTATGAAAATAAGCGATATTTATGGGGAAAAACAGGGATTTCTATGAAAATAAGCGATATTTTAGGGGAAAAACAGGGATTTCTATGAAAATAAGCGATATTTAAGGTTAAAAACAGGGATTTCGATGAAAATAAGCGATATTTAAGGGGAAAAACAGGGATTTCGATGAAAATAAGCGATATTTAAGGTTAAAAACAGGGATTTCCATGAAAATAAGCGATATTTTAGGGTTAAAAACAGGGATTTCTATGAAAATAAGCGATATTTAATGTTAAAAACAGGGATTTCTATGAAAATAAGCGATATTTAAGGGGAAAAACAGGGATTTCGATGAAAATAAGCGATATTTAGGGGAAAAACAGGGATTTCTATGAAAATAAGCGATATTTTAGGGGAAAAACAGGGATTTCGATGAAAATAAGCGATATTTTAGGGGAAAAACAGGGATTTCTATGAAAATAAGCGATATTTAATGTTAAAAACAGGGATTTCTATGAAAATGAGCGATATTTAAGGGGAAAAACATGGATTTCTATGAAAATAAGCGATATTTAATGTTAAAAACAGGGATTTCTATGAAAATAAGCGATATTTAAGGTTAAAAACAGGGATTTATATGAAAATAAGCGATATTTAAGGTTAAAAACAGGGATTTCTATGAAAATAAGCGATATTTTACGGGAAAAACAGGGATTTCTATGAAAATAAGCGATATTTAATGTTAAAAACAGGGATTTCTATGAAAATAAGCGATATTTTAGGGGAAAAACAGGGATTTCGATGAAAATAAGCGATATTTCAGGGGAAAAACAGGGATTTCGATGAAAATAAGCGATATTTTAGGGGAAAAACAGGGATTTCTATGAAAATAAGCGATATTTTAGGGGAAAAACAGGGATTTCTATGAAAATAAGCGATATTTTAGGGGAAAAGCAGGCGTTTCTCTGAAAATAAGCGATATTTTAGGGGAAAAACTGGGATTTCGATGAAAATAAGCGATATTTAATGTTAAAAACAGGGATTTCTATGAAAATAAGCGATATTTTAGGGGAAAAACAGGGATTTCCATGAAAATAAGCGATATTTTAAGGTTAAAAACAAAGATTTCTATGAAAATAAGCGATATTTTCGGGGAAAAACAGGGATTTCCATGAAAATAAGCGATATTTTGGGGAAAAACAGGGATTTCGATGAAAATAAGCGATATTTAATGTTAAAAACAGGGATTTCTATGAAAATAAGCGATATTTTAGGGGAAAAACAGGGATTTCCATGAAAATAAGCGATATTTAATGTTAAAAACAGGGATTTCTATGAAAATAAGCAATATTTTAGGGGAAAAACAGGGATTTCTATGAAAATAAGCGATATTTTAGGGGAAAAACAGGGATTTCTATGAAAATAAGCGATATTTTAGGGTTAAAAACAGGGATTTCCATGAAAATAAGCGATATTTTAGGGGAAAAACAGGGATTTCTATGAAAATAAGCGATATTTTAGGGTTAAAAACAGGGATTTCTATGAAAATAAGCGATATTTAATGTTAAAAACAGGGATTTCTATGAAAATAAGCAATATTTTAGGGGAAAAACAGGGATTTCCATGAAAATAAGCGATATTTTAGGGGAAAAACAGGGATTTCTATGAAAATAAGCGATATTTTAGGGGAAAAACAGGGATTTCTATGAAAATAAGCGATATTTAAGGGGAAAAACAGGGATTTCTATGAAAATAAGCGATATTTAAGGTTAAAAACAGGGATTTCTATGAAAATAAGTGATATTTTAGGGGAAAAACAGGGATTTCTATGAAAATAAGCGATATTTTAGGGGAAAAACAGGGATTTCCATGAAAATAAGCGATATTTAAGGGAAAAACAGGGATTTCTATGAAAATAAGCGATATTTTAGGGGAAAAACAGGGATTTCTATGAAAATAAGCGATATTTTAGGGGAAAAACAGGGATTTCCATGAAAATAAGCGATATTTAATGTTAAAAACAGGGATTTCTATGAAAATAAGCGATATTTTAGGGGAAAAACAGGGATTTCCATGAAAATAAGCGATATTTTAAGGTTAAAAACAGGGATTTCGATGAAAATAAGCGATATTTTCGGGGAAAAACAGGGATTTCCATGAAAATAAGCGATATTTTAGGGGAAAAAACAGGGATTTCGATGAAAATAAGCGATATTTAATGTTAAAAACAGGGATTTCTATGAAAATAAGAGATATTTTAGGGGAAAAACAGGGATTTCCATGAAAATAAGCGATATTTAATGTTAAAAACAGGGATTTCTATGAAAATAAGCAATATTTTAGTGTAAAAACAGGGATTTCTATGAAAATAAGCGATATTTTAGGGGAAAAACAGGGATTTCTATGAAAATAAGCGATATTTTTGGGTTAAAAACAGGGATTTCCATGAAAATAAGCGATATTTTAGGGGAAAAACAGGGATTTCTATGAAAATAAGCGATATTTTAGGGGAAAAAACAGGGATTTCTATGAAAATAAGCGATATTTTAGGGTTAAAAACAGGGATTTCGATGAAAATAAGCGATATTTAATGTTAAAAACAGGGATTTCTATGAAAATAAGCGATATTTTAGGGGAAAAACAGGGATTTCCATGAAAATAAGCGATATTTTAGGGGAAAAACAGGGATTTCTATGAAAATAAGCGATATTTAATGTTAAAAACAGGGATTTCTATGAAAATAAGCGATATTTTAGGGGAAAAACAGGGATTTCCATGAAAATAAGCGATATTTAAGGTTAAAAACAGGGATTTCTATGAAAATAAGTGATATTTTAGGGGAAAAACAGGGATTTCTATGAAAATAAGCGATATTTTAGGGGAAAAACAGGGATTTCCATGAAAATAAGCGATATTTTAGGGGAAAAACAGGGATTTCTATGAAAATAAGCGATATTTTAGGGGAAAAACAGGGATTTCGATGAAAATAAGCGATATTTTAGGGGAAAAACAGGGATTTCTATGAAAATAAGCGATATTTAATGTTAAAAACAGGGATTTCTATGAAAATGAGCGATATTTAAGGGGAAAAACATGGATTTCTATGAAAATAAGCGATATTTAATGTTAAAAACAGGGATTTCTATGAAAATAAGCGATATTTAAGGTTAAAAACAGGGATTTATATGAAAATAAGCGATATTTAAGGTTAAAAACAGGGATTTCTATGAAAATAAGCGATATTTTAGGGGAAAAACAGGGATTTCTATGAAAATAAGCGATATTTAATGTTAAAAACAGGGATTTCTATGAAAATAAGCGATATTTTAGGGGAAAAACAGGGATTTCTATGAAAATAAGCGATATTTTAGGGGAAAAGCAGGCGTTTCTCTGAAAATAAGCGATATTTTAGGGGAAAAACTGGGATTTCGATGAAAATAAGCGATATTTAATGTTAAAAACAGGGATTTCTATGAAAATAAGCGATATTTTAGGGGAAAAACAGGGATTTCCATGAAAATAAGCGATATTTTAAGGTTAAAAACAAAGATTTCTATGAAAATAAGCGATATTTTCGGGGAAAAACAGGGATTTCCATGAAAATAAGCGATATTTTGGGGAAAAACAGGGATTTCGATGAAAATAAGCGATATTTAATGTTAAAAACAGGGATTTCTATGAAAATAAGCGATATTTTAGGGGAAAAACAGGGATTTTGATGAAAATAAGCGATATTTAATGTTAAAAACAGGGATTTCTATGAAAATAAGCAATATTTTAGGGGAAAAACAGGGATTTCTATGAAAATAAGCGATATTTTAGGGGAAAAACAGGGATTTCTATGAAAATAAGCGATATTTTAGGGTTAAAAACAGGGATTTCCATGAAAATAAGCGATATTTTAGGGGAAAAACAGGGATTTCTATGAAAATAAGCGATATTTTAGGGTTAAAAACAGGGATTTCTATGAAAATAAGCGATATTTAATGTTAAAAACAGGGATTTCTATGAAAATAAGCAATATTTTAGGGGAAAAACAGGGATTTCCATGAAAATAAGCGATATTTTAGGGGAAAAACAGGGATTTCTATGAAAATAAGCGATATTTAAGGGGAAAAACATGGATTTCTATGAAAATAAGCGATATTTAAGGGGAAAAACATGGATTTCTATGAAAATAAGCGATATTTAAGGTTAAAAACAGGGATTTCTATGAAAATAAGTGATATTTTAGGGGAAAAACAGGGATTTCTATGAAAATAAGCGATATTTTAGGGGAAAAACAGGGATTTCCATGAAAATAAGCGATATTTAAGGGAAAAACAGGGATTTCTATGAAAATAAGCGATATTTTAGGGGAAAAACAGGGATTTCTATGAAAATAAGCGATATTTTAGGGGAAAAACAGGGATTTCCATGAAAATAAGCGATATTTAATGTTAAAAACAGGGATTTCTATGAAAATAAGCGATATTTTAGGGGAAAAACAGGGATTTCCATGAAAATAAGCGATATTTTAAGGTTAAAAACAGGGATTTCGATGAAAATAAGCGATATTTTCGGGGAAAAACAGGGATTTCCATGAAAATAAGCGATATTTTAGGGGAAAAACAGGGATTTCGATGAAAATAAGCGATATTTAATGTTAAAAACAGGGATTTCTATGAAAATAAGAGATATTTTAGGGGAAAAACAGGGATTTCCATGAAAATAAGCGATATTTAATGTTAAAAACAGGGATTTCTATGAAAATAAGCAATATTTTAGTGTAAAAACAGGGATTTCTATGAAAATAAGCGATATTTTAGGGGAAAAACAGGGATTTCTATGAAAATAAGCGATATTTTTGGGTTAAAAACAGGGATTTCCATGAAAATAAGCGATATTTTAGGGGAAAAACAGGGATTTCTATGAAAATAAGCGATATTTTAGGGGAAAAACAGGGATTTCTATGAAAATAAGCGATATTTTAGGGTTAAAAACAGGGATTTCGATGAAAATAAGCGATATTTAATGTTAAAAACAGGGATTTCTATGAAAATAAGCGATATTTTAGGGGAAAAACAGGGATTTCCATGAAAATAAGCGATATTTTAGGGGAAAAACAGGGATTTCTATGAAAATAAGCGATATTTAAGGGGAAAAACATGGATTTCTATGAAAATAAGCGATATTTAAGGGGAAAAACAGGGATTTCTATGAAAATAAGCGATATTTAAGGTTAAAAACAGGGATTTCTATGAAAATAAGTGATATTTTAGGGGAAAAACAGGGATTTCTATGAAAATAAGCGATATTTTAGGGGAAAAACAGGGATTTCCATGAAAATAAGCGATATTTTAGGGGAAAAACAGGGATTTCTATGAAAATAAGCGATATTTTAGGGGAAAAACAGGGATTTCTATGAAAATAAGCGATATTTTAGGGGAAAAACAGGGATTTCTATGAAAATAAGCGATATTTTAGGGGAAAAACAGGGATTTCTATGAAAATAAGCGATATTTTAGGGGAAAAACAGGGATTTCTATGAAAATAAGCGATATTTTAGGGGAAAAACAGGGATTTCCATGAAAATAAGCGATATTTTAGGGTTAAAAACCGGGATTTCTATGAAAATAAGCGATATTTAAGGTTAAAAACAGGGATTTCTATGAAAATAAGCGATATTTAAGGGGAAAAACAGAGATTTCGATGAAAATAAGCGATATTTAATGTTAAAAACAGGGATTTCTATGAAAATAAGCGATATTTTAGGGGAAAAACAGGGATTTCCATGAAAATAAGCAATATTTTAGGGGAAAAACAGGGATTTCTATGAAAATAAGCGATATTTAAGGGGAAAAACAGGGATTTCTATGAAAATAAGCGATATTTTAGGGGAAAAACAGGGATTTCTATGAAAATAAGCGATATTTAAGGGGAAAAACAGGGATTTCCATGAAAATAAGCGATATTTTAGGGGAAAAACAGGGATTTCTATGAAAATAAGCGATATTTAACGTTAAAAACAGGGATTTCTATGAAAATAAGCTATATTTTAGGGGAAAAACAGGGATTTCGATGAAAATAAGCGATATTTTAGGGGAAAAACAGGGATTTCGATGAAAATAAGCGATATTTAATGTTAAAAACAGGGATTTCTATGAAAATAAGCGATATTTCAGGGTTAAAAACAGGGAATTCTATGAAAATAAGCGATATTTAATGTTAAAAACAGGGATTTCTATGAAAATAAGCGATATTTTAGGGGAAAAACAGGGATTTCCATGAAAATAAGCGATATTTTAAGGGAAAAACAGGGATTTCTATGAAAATAAGCTATATTTTAGGGGAAAAACAGGGATTTCTATGAAAATAAGCGATATTTTAGGGGAAAAACAGGGATTTCTATGAAAATAAGCGATATTTAAGGGGAAAAACAGGGATTTCGATGAAAATAAGCGATATTTTAGGGGAAAAACAGGGATTTCGATGAAAATAAGCGATATTTTAGGGGAAAAACAGGGATTTCGATGAAAATAAGCGATATTTAACGTTAAAAACAGGGATTTCTATGAAAATAAGCGATATTTTAGGGGAAAAACAGGGATTTCGATGAAAATAAGCGATATTTTAGGGGAAAAACAGGGATTTCTATGAAAATAAGCGATATTTAATGTTAAAAACAGGGATTTCTATGAAAATAAGCGATATTTAAGGGGAAAAACAGGGATTTCTATGAAAATAAGCGATATTTAATGTTAAAAACAGGGATTTCTATGAAAATAAGCGATATTTTAGGGGAAAAACAGGGATTTCGATGAAAATAAGCGATATTTTCGGGGAAAAACAGGGATTTCGATGAAAATAAGCGATATTTTAGGGTTAAAAACAGGGATTTCTATGAAAATAAGCGATATTTAAGGTTAAAAACAGGGATTTCCATGAAAATAAGCGATATTTAATGTTAAAAACAGGGATTTCTATGAAAATAAGCGATATTTTAGGGGAAAAACAGGGATTTCTATGAAAATAAGCGATATTTAAGGTTAAAAACAGGGATTTCTATGAAAATAAGCGATATTTTAAGGGAAAAACAGGGATTTCTATGAAAATAAGCGATATTTTAGGGGAAAAACAGGGATTTCTATGAAAATAAGCGATATTTTAGGGTTAAAAACAGGGATTTCTATGAAAATAAGCGATATTTAAGGTTAAAAACAGGGATTTCGATGAAAATAAGCGATATTTAAGGGGAAAAACAGGGATTTCGATGAAAATAAGCGATATTTTAGGGTTAAAAACAGGGATTTCTATGAAAATAAGCGATATTTAATGTTAAAAACAGGGATTTCTATGAAAATAAGCGATATTTAAGGGGAAAAACAGGGATTTCGATGAAAATAAGCGATATTTAGGGGAAAAACAGGGATTTCTATGAAAATAAGCGATATTTTAGGGGAAAAACAGGGATTTCGATGAAAATAAGCGATATTTTAGGGGAAAAACAGGGATTTCGATGAAAATAAGCGATATTTCAGGGGAAAAACAGGGATTTCTATGAAAATAAGCGATATTTAAGGGGAAAAACAGGGATTTCTATGAAAATAAGCGATATTTTAGGGGAAAAACAGGGATTTCGATGAAAATAAGCGATATTTAATGTTAAAAACAGGGATTTCTATGAAAATAAGCGATATTTAAGGTTAAAAACAGGGATTTCTATGAAAATAAGCGATATTTAAGGTTAAAAACAGGGATTTCTATGAAAATAAGCGATATTTTACGGGAAAAACAGGGATTTCTATGAAAATAAGCGATATTTTCGGGGAAAAACAGGGATTTCCATGAAAATAAGCGATATTTTAGGGGGAAAACAGGGATTTCGATGAAAATAAGCAATATTTAATGTTAAAAACAGGGATTTCTATGAAAATAAGCGATATTTTAGGGGAAAAACAGGGATTTCCATGAAAATAAGCGATATTTAATGTTAAAAACAGGGATTTCTATGAAAATAAGCAATATTTTAGGGGAAAAACAGGGATTTCGATGAAAATAAGCGATATTTTAGGGGAAAAACAGGGATTTCTATGAAAATAAGCGATATTTTAGGGGAAAAACAGGGATTTCCATGAAAATAAGCGATATTTTAAGGGAAAAACAGGGATTTCTATGAAAATAAGCGATATTTTAGGGGAAAAACAGGGATTTTGATGAAAATAAGCGATATTTAACGTTAAAAACAGGGATTTCTATGAAAATAAGCGATATTTTAGGGGAAAAACAGGGATTTCGATGAAAATAAGCGATATTTTAGGGTTAAAAACAAAGATTTCTATGAAAATAAGCGATATTTTAGGGGAAAAACAGGGATTTCCATGAAAATAAGCGATATTTTAAGGGAAAAACAGGGATTTCTATGAAAATAAGCGATATTTTAGGGGAAAAACAGGGATTTTGATGAAAATAAGCGATATTTAACGTTAAAAACAGGGATTTCTATGAAAATAAGCGATATTTTAGGGGAAAAACAGGGATTTCGATGAAAATAAGCGATATTTTAGGGGAAAAACAGGGATTTCCATGAAAATAAGCGATATTTTAGGGTTAAAAACAAAGATTTCTATGAAAATAAGCGATATTTTAGGGGAAAAACAGGGATTTCTATGAAAATAAGCGATATTTTAGGGGAAAAACAGGGATTTCCATGAAAATAAGCGATATTTTAGGGGAAAAACAGGGATTTCGATGAAAATAAGCAATATTTTAGGGGAAAAACAGGGATTTCCATGAAAATAAGCGATATTTATGGGGAAAAACAGGGATTTCGATGAAAATAAGCGATATTTAATGTTAAAAACAGGGATTTCTATGAAAATAAGCGATATTTTAGGGGAAAAACAGGGATTTCTATGAAAATAAGCGATATTTTAGGGGAAAAACAGGGATTTCGATGAAAATAAGCGATATTTAAGGTTAAAAACAGGGATTTCCATGAAAATAAGCGATATTTTAGGGTTAAAAACAGGGATTTCTATGAAAATAAGCGATATTTAAGGTTAAAAACAGGGATTTCTATGAAAATAAGCGATATTTAAGGGGAAAAAACAGGGATTTCGATGAAAATAAGCGATATTTAAGGTTAAAAACAGGGATTTCCATGAAAATAAGCGATATTTTAGGGGTAAAAACAGGGATTTCTATGAAAATAAGCGATATTTAATGTTAAAAACAGGGATTTCTATGAAAATAAGCGATATTTAAGGGGAAAAAACAGGGATTTCTATGAAAATAAGCGATATTTAAGGTTAAAAACAGGGATTTCTATGAAAATAAGCGATAATTAAGGGGAAAAACAGGGATTTCGATGAAAATAAGCGATATTTAATGTTAAAAACAGGGATTTCTATGAAAATAAGCGATATTTTAGGGGAAAAACAGGGATTTCTATGAAAATAAGCGATATTTTAGGGGAAAAACAGGGATTTCTATGAAAATAAGCGATATTTTAAGGGAAAAACAGGGATTTCTATGAAAATAAGCGATATTTATGGGGAAAAACAGGGATTTCTATGAAAATAAGCAATATTTTAGGGTTAAAAACAGGGATTTCTATGAAAATAAGCGATATTTAATGTTAAAAACAGGGATTTCGATGAAAATAAGCGATATTTTAGGGGAAAAACAGGGATTTCGATGAAAATAAGCGATATTTAATGTTAAAAACAGGGATTTCCATGAAAATAACCGATATTTTAGGGTTAAAAACGTGGATTTCTATGAAAATAAGCGATATTTAAGGGGAAAAACATGGATTTCTATGAAAATAAGCGATATTTAAGGGGAAAAACATGGATTTCTATGAAAATAAGCGATATTTAATGTTAAAAACAGGGATTTCTATGAAAATAAGCGATATTTTAGGGGAAAAACAGGGATTTCCATGAAAATAAGCGATATTTTAAGGGAAAAACAGGGATTTCTATGAAAATAAGCGATATTTTAAGGGGAAAAACAGGGATTTTGATGAAAATAAGCGATATTTAACGTTAAAAACAGGGATTTCTATGAAAATAAGCGATATTTTTGGGTTAAAAACAGGGATTTCGATGAAAATAAGCGATATTTTAGGGTTAAAAACAAAGATTTCTATGAAAATAAGCGATATTTTAGGGGAAAAACAGGGATTTCTATGAAAATAAGCGATATTTTAGGGGAAAAACAGGGATTTCCATGAAAATAAGCGATATTTAAGGGAAAAACAGGGATTTCGATGAAAATAAGCAATATTTTAGGGGAAAAACAGGGATTTCCATGAAAATAAGCGATATTTTAGGGGAAAAACAGGGATTTCGATGAAAATAAGCGATATTTAATGTTAAAAACAGGGATTTCTATGAAAATAAGCGATATTTTAGGGGAAAAACAGGGATTTCGATGAAAATAAGCGATATTTTAAGGGAAAAACAGGGATTTCTATGAAAATAAGCGATATTTTAGGGGAAAAACAGGGATTTTGATGAAAATAAGCGATATTTAACGTTAAAAACAGGGATTTCTATGAAAATAAGCGATATTTTAGGGGAAAAACAGGGATTTCGATGAAAATAAGCGATATTTTAGGGTTAAAAACAAAGATTTCTATGAAAATAAGCGATATTTTAGGGGAAAAACAGGGATTTCTATGAAAATAAGCGATATTTTAGGGGAAAAACAGGGATTTCCATGAAAATAAGCGATATTTTAGGGGAAAAACAGGGATTTCCATGAAAATAAGCGATATTTTAGGGGAAAAACAGGGATTTCGATGAAAATAAGCAATATTTTAGGGGAAAAACAGGGATTTCCATGAAAATAAGCGATATTTTAGGGGAAAAACAGGGATTTCGATGAAAATAAGCGATATTTAATGTTAAAAACAGGGATTTCTATGAAAATAAGCGATATTTTAGGGGAAAAACAGGGATTTCTATGAAAATAAGCGATATTTTAGGGGAAAAACAGGGATTTCGATGAAAATAAGCGATATTTTAGGGGAAAAACAGGGATTTCGATGAAAATAAGCGATATTTAATGTTAAAAACAGGGATTTCTATGAAAATAAGCGATATTTAAGGTTAAAAACAGGGATTTCGATGAAAATAAGCGATATTTAAGGGGAAAAACAGGGATTTCGATGAAAATAAGCGATATTTAAGGTTAAAAACAGGGATTTCCATGAAAATAAGCGATATTTTAGGGTTAAAAACAGGGATTTCTATGAAAATAAGCGATATTTAATGTTAAAAACAGGGATTTCTATGAAAATAAGCGATATTTAAGGGGAAAAACAGGGATTTCTATGAAAATAAGCGATATTTAAGGTTAAAAACAGGGATTTCTATGAAAATAAGCGATAATTAAGGGGAAAAACAGGGATTTCGATGAAAATAAGCGATATTTAATGTTAAAAACAGGGATTTCTATGAAAATAAGCGATATTTTAGGGGAAAAACAGGGATTTCTATGAAAATAAGCGATATTTTAGGGGAAAAACAGGGATTTCTATGAAAATAAGCGATATTTTAAGGGAAAAACAGGGATTTCTATGAAAATAAGCGATATTTATGGGGAAAAACAGGGATTTCTATGAAAATAAGCGATATTTTAGGGTTAAAAACAGGGATTTCTATGAAAATAAGCGATATTTAAGGTTAAAAACAGGGATTTCGATGAAAATAAGCGATATTTTAGGGGAAAAACAGGGATTTCGATGAAAATAAGCGATATTTAATGTTAAAAACAGGGATTTCCATGAAAATAACCGATATTTTAGGGTTAAAAACGTGGATTTCTATGAAAATAAGCGATATTTAATGTTAAAAACAGGGATTTCTATGAAAATAAGCGATATTTAAGGGGAAAAACAGGGATTTCGATGAAAATAAGCGATATTTTAGGGGAAAAACAGGGATTTCTATGAAAATAAGCGATATTTTAGGGGAAAAACAGGGATTTCGATGAAAATAAGCGATATTTTAGGGGAAAAACAGGGATTTCGATGAAAATAAGCGATATTTCAGGGGAAAAACAGGGATTTCTATGAAAATAAGCGATATTTAAGGGGAAAAACATGGATTTCTATGAAAATAAGCGATATTTTAGGGGAAAAACAGGGATTTCGATGAAAATAAGCGATATTTAATGTTAAAAACAGGGATTTCTATGAAAATAAGCGATATTTAAGGTTAAAAACAGGGATTTCTATGAAAATAAGCGATATTTAAGGGGAAAAACAGGGATTTCCATGAAAATAAGCGATATTTTAGGGGAAAAACAGGGATTTCTATGAAAATAAGCGATATTTTTGGGTTAAAAACAGGGATTTCGATGAAAATAAGCGATATTTTAGGGGAAAAACAGGGATTTCGATGAAAATAAGCGATATTTCAGGGGAAAAACAGGGATTTCGATGAAAATAAGCGATATTTTAGGGGAAAAACAGGGATTTCGATGAAAATAAGCGATATTTAATGTTAAAAACAGGGATTTCTATGAAAATAAGCGATATTTTAAGGTTAAAAACAAAGATTTCTATGAAAATAAGCGATATTTTCGGGGAAAAACAGGGATTTCCATGAAAATAAGCGATATTTTAGGGGAAAAACAGGGATTTCGATGAAAATAAGCGATATTTAATGTTAAAAACAGGGATTTCTATGAAAATAAGCGATATTTTAGGGGAAAAACAGGGATTTCCATGAAAATAAGCGATATTTAATGTTAAAAACAGGGATTTCTATGAAAATAAGCGATATTTAAGGGGAAAAACAGGGATTTCGATGAAAATAAGCGATATTTTAGGGGAAAAACAGGGATTTCTATGAAAATAAGCGATATTTTAGGGTTAAAAACAGGGAATTCTATGAAAATAAGCGATATTTTAGGGGAAAAACAGGGATTTCTATGAAAATAAGCGATATTTTAGGGGAAAAACAGGGATTTCTATGAAAATAAGCGATATTTAAGGTTAAAAACAGGGATTTCTATGAAAATAAGCGATATTTAATGTTAAAAACAGGGATTTCTATGAAAATAAGCGATATTTTAGGGGAAAAACAGGGATTTCCATGAAAATAAGCGATATTTAAGGGGAAAAACATGGATTTCTATGAAAATAAGCAATATTTAAGGTTAAAAACAGGGATTTCGATGAAAATAAGCGATATTTTAGGGGAAAAACAGGGATTTCTATGAAAATAAGCGATATTTTAGGGGAAAAACAGGGATTTCGATGAAAATAAGCGATATTTAATGTTAAAAACAGGGATTTCTATGAAAATAAGCGATATTTAAGGTTAAAAACAGGGATTTCTATGAAAATAAGCGATATTTTAGGGGAAAAACAGGGATTTCGATGAAAATAAGCGATATTTTAGGGTTAAAAACAAAGATTTCTATGAAAATAAGCGATATTTTAGGGGAAAAACAGGGATTTCTATGAAAATAAGCGATATTTTAGGGGAAAAACAGGGATTTCCATGAAAATAAGCGATATTTAATGTTAAAAACAGGGATTTCTATGAAAATAAGCGATATTTTAGGGGAAAAACAGGGATTTCCATGAAAATAAGCGATATTTTAGGGGAAAAACAGGGATTTCGATGAAAATAAGCGATATTTAATGTTAAAAACAGGGATTTCTATGAAAATAAGCGATATTTTAGGGGAAAAACAGGGATTTCTATGAAAATAAGCGATATTTTAGGGGAAAAACAGGGATTTCCATGAAAATAAGCGATATTTTAGGGGAAAAACAGGGATTTCTATGAAAATAAGCGATATTTTAAGGGAAAAACAGGGATTTCTATGAAAATAAGCGATATTTATGGGGAAAAACAGGGATTTCTATGAAAATAAGCGATATTTTAGGGTTAAAAACAGGGATTTCTATGAAAATAAGCGATATTTAAGGTTAAAAACAGGGATTTCTATGAAAATAAGCGATATTTAAGGGGAAAAAACAGGGATTTCGATGAAAATAAGCGATATTTAATGTTAAAAACAGGGATTTCTATGAAAATAAGCGATATTTTAGGGGAAAAACAGGGATTTCTATGAAAATAAGCGATATTTTAGGGGAAAAACAGGGATTTCTATGAAAATAAGCGATATTTTAAGGGAAAAACAGGGATTTCTATGAAAATAAGCGATATTTATGGGGAAAAACAGGGATTTCTATGAAAATAAGCGATATTTTAGGGTTAAAAACAGGGATTTCTATGAAAATAAGCGATATTTTAGGGGAAAAACAGGGATTTCGATGAAAATAAGCGATATTTAAGGGGAAAAAACAGGGATTTCGATGAAAATAAGCGATATTTAAGGTTAAAAACAGGGATTTCCATGAAAATAAGCGATATTTAATGTTAAAAACAGGGATTTCTATGAAAATAAGCGATATTTAAGGGGAAAAACAGGGATTTCGATGAAAATAAGCGATATTTAGGGGAAAAACATGGATTTCGATGAAAATAAGCGATATTTTAGGGGAAAAACAGGGATTTCGATGAAAATAAGCGATATTTTAGGGGAAAAACAGGGATTTCTATGAAAATAAGCGATATTTAAGGGGAAAAACATGGATTTCTATGAAAATAAGCGATATTTTAGGGGAAAAACAGGGATTTCGATGAAAATAAGCGATATTTAATGTTAAAAACAGGGATTTCTATGAAAATAAGCGATATTTAAGGTTAAAAACAGGGATTTCTATGAAAATAAGCAATATTTAAGGTTAAAAACAGGGATTTCTATGAAAATAAGCGATATTTTAGGGGAAAAACAGGGATTTCTATGAAAATAAGCGATATTTAATGTTAAAAACAGGGATTTCGATGAAAATAAGCGATATTTTAGGGGAAAAACAGGGATTTCGATGAAAATAAGCGATATTTCAGGGGAAAAAACAGGGATTTCGATGAAAATAAGCGATATTTTAGGGGAAAAACAGGGATTTCGATGAAAATAAGCGATATTTAATGTTAAAAACAGGGATTTCTATGAAAATAAGCGATATTTTAGGGGAAAAGCAGGCGTTTCTCTGAAAATAAGCGATATTTTAGGGGAAAAACAGGGATTTCGATGAAAATAAGCGATATTTAATGTTAAAAACAGGGATTTCTATGAAAATAAGCGATATTTTAAGGTTAAAAACAAAGATTTCTATGAAAATAAGCGATATTTTAGGGGAAAAACAGGGATTTCTATGAAAATAAGCGATATTTTAGGGGAAAAACAGGGATTTCGATGAAAATAAGCGATATTTAACGTAAAAAACAGGGATTTCTATGAAAATAAGCGATATTTTCGGGGAAAAACAGGGATTTCGATGAAAATAAGCGATATTTTAGGGTTAAAAACAGGGATTTCTATGAAAATAAGCGATATTTAAGGTTAAAAACAGGGATTTCCATGAAAATAAGCGATATTTTAGGGGAAAAACAGGGATTTCGATGAAAATAAGCGATATTTAATGTTAAAAACAGGGATTTCTATGAAAATAAGCGATATTTTAGGTTAAAAACAGGGATTTCTATGAAAATAAGCGATATTTTAGGGGAAAAACAGGGATTTCTATGAAAATAAGCGATATTTTAAGGGAAAAACAGGGATTTCTATGAAAATAAGCGATATTTTAGGGGAAAAACAGGGATTTCTATGAAAATAAGCGATATTTTAGGGTTAAAAACAGGGATTTCTATGAAAATAAGCGATATTTAAGGTTAAAAACAGGGATTTCGATGAAAATAAGCGATATTTAATGTTAAAAACAGGGATTTCTATGAAAATAAGCGATATTTTAGGGGAAAAACAGGGATTTCTATGAAAATAAGCGATATTTAAGGTTAAAAACAGGGATTTCTATGAAAATAAGCGATATTTTACGGGAAAAACAGGGATTTCTATGAAAATAAGCGATATTTTAGGGGAAAAACAGAGATTTCGATGAAAATAAGCGATATTTAAGGGGAAAAACAGGGATTTCGATGAAAATAAGCGATATTTCAGGGGAAAAACAGGGATTTCGATGAAAATAAGCGATATTTTTGGTTAAAAACAGGGATTTCGATGAAAATAAGCGATATTTTAGGTTAAAAACAGGGATTTCTATGAAAATAAGCGATATTTTAGGGGAAAAGCAGGCGTTTCTCTGAAAATAAGCGATATTTTAAGGGAAAAACAGGGATTTCGATGAAAATAAGCGATATTTAATGTTAAAAACAGGGATTTCTATGAAAATAAGCGATATTTTAAGGTTAAAAACAAAGATTTCTATGAAAATAAGCGATATTTTAGGGGAAAAACAGGGATTTCCATGAAAATAAGCGATATTTTAGGGGAAAAACAGGGATTTCGATGAAAATAAGCGATATTTAATGTTAAAAACAGGGATTTCTATGAAAATAAGCGATATTTTAGGGGAAAAACAGGGATTTCCATGAAAATAAGCGATATTTAATGTTAAAAACAGGGATTTCTATGAAAATAAGCAATATTTTAGGGGAAAAACAGGGATTTCGATGAAAATAAGCGATATTTTAGGGGAAAAACAGGGATTTCTATGAAAATAAGCGATATTTTAGGGTTAAAAACAGGGATTTCTATGAAAATAAGCGATATTTTAGGGGAAAAAACAGGGATTTCTATGAAAATAAGCGATATTTTAGGGGAAAAACAGGGATTTCTATGAAAATAAGCGATATTTTAGGGTTAAAAACAGGGATTTCTATGAAAATAAGCGATATTTAATGTTAAAAACAGGGATTTCCATGAAAATAAGCGATATTTAAGGGGAAAAACATGGATTTCTATGAAAATAAGCGATATTTAAGGTTAAAAACAGGGATTTCGATGAAAATAAGCGATATTTTAAGGTTAAAAACAAAGATTTCTATGAAAATAAGCGATATTTTCGGGGAAAAACAGGGATTTCCATGAAAATAAGCGATATTTTCGGGGAAAAACAGGGATTTCCATGAAAATAAGCGATATTTTAGGGGAAAAACAGGGATTTCGATGAAAATAAGCGATATTTAATGTTAAAAACAGGGATTTCTATGAAAATAAGCGATATTTTAGGGGAAAAACAGGGATTTCCATGAAAATAAGCGATATTTAATGTTAAAAACAGGGATTTCTATGAAAATAAGCAATATTTTAGGGGAAAAACAGGGATTTCGATGAAAATAAGCGATATTTTAGGGGAAAAACAGGGATTTCTATGAAAATAAGCGATATTTTAGGGTTAAAAACAGGGATTTCTATGAAAATAAGCGATATTTTAGGGGAAAAAACAGGGATTTCTATGAAAATAAGCGATATTTTAGGGGAAAAACAGGGATTTCTATGAAAATAAGCGATATTTTAGGGTTAAAAACAGGGATTTCTATGAAAATAAGCGATATTTAATGTTAAAAACAGGGATTTCTATGAAAATAAGCGATATTTTAGGGGAAAAACAGGGATTTCCATGAAAATAAGCGATATTTAAGGGGAAAAACATGGATTTCTATGAAAATAAGCGATATTTAAGGTTAAAAACAGGGATTTCGATGAAAATAAGCGATATTTTAGGGGAAAAACAGGGATTTCTATGAAAATAAGCGATATTTTAGGGGAAAAACAGGGATTTCGATGAAAATAAGCGATATTTTAGGGGAAAAACAGGGATTTCGATGAAAATAAGCGATATTTAACGTTAAAAACAGGGATTTCTATGAAAATAAGCGATATTTTAGGGGAAAAACAGGGATTTCGATGAAAATAAGCGATATTTTAGGGTTAAAAACAAAGATTTCTATGAAAATAAGCGATATTTTAGGGGAAAAACAGGGATTTCTATGAAAATAAGCGATATTTTAGAGGAAAAACAGGGATTTCCATGAAAATAAGCGATATTTTAGGGGAAAAACAGGGATTTCCATGAAAATAAGCGATATTTAATGTTAAAAACAGGGATTTCTATGAAAATAAGCGATATTTAATGTTAAAAACAGGGATTTCTATGAAAATAAGCGATATTTAAGGGGAAAAAACAGGGATTTCTATGAAAATAAGCGATATTTAAGGTTAAAAACAGGGATTTCTATGAAAATAAGCGATAATTAAGGGGAAAAACAGGGATTTCGATGAAAATAAGCGATATTTAATGTTAAAAACAGGGATTTCTATGAAAATAAGCGATATTTTAGGGGAAAAAACAGGGATTTCTATGAAAATAAGCGATATTTTAGGGGAAAAACAGGGATTTCGATGAAAATAAGCGATATTTTAAGGGAAAAACAGGGATTTCTATGAAAATAAGCGATATTTATGGGGAAAAAACAGGGATTTCTATGAAAATAAGCGATATTTTAGGGTTAAAAACAGGGATTTCTATGAAAATAAGCGATATTTAAGGTTAAAAACAGGGATTTCGATGAAAATAAGCGATATTTTAGGGGAAAAACAGGGATTTCGATGAAAATAAGCGATATTTTAAGGGAAAAACAGGGATTTCTATGAAAATAAGCGATATTTATGGGGAAAAACAGGGATTTCTATGAAAATAAGCGATATTTTAGGGTTAAAAACAGGGATTTCTATGAAAATAAGCGATATTTAAGGTTAAAAACAGGGATTTCGATGAAAATAAGCGATATTTAAGGTTAAAAACAGGGATTTCTATGAAAATAAGCGATATTTAAGGTTAAAAACAGGGATTTCTATGAAAATAAGCGATATTTAATGTTAAAAACAGGGATTTCTATGAAAATAAGCGATATTTAATGTTAAAAACAGGGATTTCTATGAAAATAAGCGATATTTAAGGGGAAAAACAGGGATTTCGATGAAAATAAGCGATATTTTAGGGGAAAAACAGGGATTTCTATGAAAATAAGCGATATTTTAAGGGAAAAACAGGGATTTCTATGAAAATAAGCGATATTTTAGGGGAAAAACAGGGATTTCTATGAAAATAAGCGATATTTTAGGGTTAAAAACAGGGATTTCTATGAAAATAAGCGATATTTTAGGTTAAAAACAGGGATTTCGATGAAAATAAGCGATATTTAAGGGGAAAAACAGGGATTTCGATGAAAATAAGCGATATTTAAGGTTAAAAACAGGGATTTCCATGAAAATAAGCGATATTTTAGGGTTAAAAACAGGGATTTCTATGAAAATAAGCGATATTTAATGTTAAAAACAGGGATTTCCATGAAAATAAGCGATATTTTAGGGGAAAAACAGGGATTTCCATGAAAATAAGCGATATTTAATGTTAAAAACAGGGATTTCTATGAAAATAAGCAATATTTTAGGGGAAAAAACAGGGATTTCGATGAAAATAAGCGATATTTTAGGGGAAAAACAGGGATTTCTATGAAAATAAGCGATATTTTAGGGTTAAAAACAGGGATTTCTATGAAAATAAGCGATATTTTAGGGGAAAAACAGGGATTTCTATGAAAATAAGCGATATTTTAGGGGAAAAACAGGGATTTCTATGAAAATAAGCGATATTTTAGGGTTAAAAACAGGGATTTCTATGAAAATAAGCGATATTTAATGTTAAAAACAGGGATTTCTATGAAAATAAGCGATATTTTAGGGGAAAAACAGGGATTTCCATGAAAATAAGCGATATTTTAGGGGAAAAACAGGGATTTCTATGAAAATAAGCGATATTTAAGGGGAAAAACATGGATTTCTATGAAAATAAGCGATATTTAAGGTTAAAAACAGGGATTTCGATGAAAATAAGCGATATTTTAGGGGAAAAACAGGGATTTCGATGAAAATAAGCGATATTTTAGGGGAAAAACAGGGATTTCGATGAAAATAAGCGATATTTAACGTTAAAAACAGGGATTTCGATGAAAATAAGCGATATTTAAGGGGAAAAACAGGGATTTCGATGAAAATAAGCGATATTTAAGGTTAAAAACAGGGATTTCCATGAAAATAAGCGATATTTTAGGGTTAAAAACAGGGATTTCTATGAAAATAAGCGATATTTAATGTTAAAAACAGGGATTTCTCTGAAAATAAGCGATATTTTAGGGGAAAAACAGGGATTTCCATGAAAATAAGCGATATTTAATGTTAAAAACAGGGTTTTCTATGAAAATAAGCGATATTTTAGGGGAAAAAACAGGGATTTCGATGAAAATAAGCGATATTTTAGGGGAAAAACAGGGATTTCTATGAAAATAAGCGATATTTTAGGGGAAAAACAGGGATTTCGATGAAAATAAGCGATATTTTAGGGGAAAAAACAGTGATTTCCATGAAAATAAGCGATATTTTAGGGTTAAAAACAGGGATTTCTATGAAAATAAGCGATATTTTAGGGGAAAAACAGGGATTTCTATGAAAATAAGCGATATTTTAAGGGAAAAACAGGGATTTCTATGAAAATAAGCGATATTTATGGGGAAAAACAGGGATTTCTATGAAAATAAGCGATATTTTAGGGTTAAAAACAGGGATTTCTATGAAAATAAGCGATATTTAAGGTTAAAAACAGGGATTTCGATGAAAATAAGCGATATTTAATGTTAAAAACAGGGATTTCTATGAAAATAAGCGATATTTTAGGGGAAAAACAGGGATTTCTATGAAAATAAGCGATATTTAAGGTTAAAAACAGGGATTTCTATGAAAATAAGCGATATTTTACGGGAAAAACAGGGATTTCTATGAAAATAAGCGATATTTTAGGGGAAAAACAGAGATTTCGATGAAAATAAGCGATATTTAAGGGGAAAAACAGGGATTTCGATGAAAATAAGCGATATTTCAGGGGAAAAACAGGGATTTCGATGAAAATAAGCGATATTTTTGGTTAAAAACAGGGATTTCGATGAAAATAAGCGATATTTTAGGTTAAAAACAGGGATTTCTATGAAAATAAGCGATATTTTAGGGGAAAAGCAGGCGTTTCTCTGAAAATAAGCGATATTTTAAGGGAAAAACAGGGATTTCGATGAAAATAAGCGATATTTAATGTTAAAAACAGGGATTTCTATGAAAATAAGCGATATTTTAAGGTTAAAAACAAAGATTTCTATGAAAATAAGCGATATTTTAGGGGAAAAACAGGGATTTCCATGAAAATAAGCGATATTTTAGGGGAAAAACAGGGATTTCGATGAAAATAAGCGATATTTAATGTTAAAAACAGGGATTTCTATGAAAATAAGCGATATTTTAGGGGAAAAACAGGGATTTCCATGAAAATAAGCGATATTTAATGTTAAAAACAGGGATTTCTATGAAAATAAGCAATATTTTAGGGGAAAAACAGGGATTTCGATGAAAATAAGCGATATTTTAGGGGAAAAACAGGGATTTCTATGAAAATAAGCGATATTTTAGGGTTAAAAACAGGGATTTCTATGAAAATAAGCGATATTTTAGGGGAAAACAGGGATTTCTATGAAAATAAGCGATATTTTAGGGGAAAAACAGGGATTTCTATGAAAATAAGCGATATTTTAGGGTTAAAAACAGGGATTTCTATGAAAATAAGCGATATTTAATGTTAAAAACAGGGATTTCCATGAAAATAAGCGATATTTAAGGGGAAAAACATGGATTTCTATGAAAATAAGCGATATTTAAGGTTAAAAACAGGGATTTCGATGAAAATAAGCGATATTTTAAGGTTAAAAACAAAGATTTCTATGAAAATAAGCGATATTTTCGGGGAAAAACAGGGATTTCCATGAAAATAAGCGATATTTTCGGGGAAAAACAGGGATTTCCATGAAAATAAGCGATATTTTAGGGGAAAAACAGGGATTTCGATGAAAATAAGCGATATTTAATGTTAAAAACAGGGATTTCTATGAAAATAAGCGATATTTTAGGGGAAAAACAGGGATTTCCATGAAAATAAGCGATATTTAATGTTAAAAACAGGGATTTCTATGAAAATAAGCAATATTTTAGGGGAAAAACAGGGATTTCGATGAAAATAAGCGATATTTTAGGGGAAAAACAGGGATTTCTATGAAAATAAGCGATATTTTAGGGTTAAAAACAGGGATTTCTATGAAAATAAGCGATATTTTAGGGGAAAAACAGGGATTTCTATGAAAATAAGCGATATTTTAGGGGAAAAACAGGGATTTCTATGAAAATAAGCGATATTTTAGGGTTAAAAACAGGGATTTCTATGAAAATAAGCGATATTTAATGTTAAAAACAGGGATTTCTATGAAAATAAGCGATATTTTAGGGGAAAAACAGGGATTTCCATGAAAATAAGCGATATTTAAGGGGAAAAACATGGATTTCTATGAAAATAAGCGATATTTAAGGTTAAAAACAGGGATTTCGATGAAAATAAGCGATATTTTAGGGGAAAAACAGGGATTTCTATGAAAATAAGCGATATTTTAGGGGAAAAACAGGGATTTCGATGAAAATAAGCGATATTTTAGGGGAAAAACAGGGATTTCGATGAAAATAAGCGATATTTAACGTTAAAAACAGGGATTTCTATGAAAATAAGCGATATTTTAGGGGAAAAACAGGGATTTCGATGAAAATAAGCGATATTTTAGGGTTAAAAACAAAGATTTCTATGAAAATAAGCGATATTTTAGGGGAAAAACAGGGATTTCTATGAAAATAAGCGATATTTTAGAGGAAAAACAGGGATTTCCATGAAAATAAGCGATATTTTAGGGGAAAAACAGGGATTTCCATGAAAATAAGCGATATTTAATGTTAAAAACAGGGATTTCTATGAAAATAAGCGATATTTAATGTTAAAAACAGGGATTTCTATGAAAATAAGCGATATTTAAGGGGAAAAACAGGGATTTCTATGAAAATAAGCGATATTTAAGGTTAAAAACAGGGATTTCTATGAAAATAAGCGATAATTAAGGGGAAAAACAGGGATTTCGATGAAAATAAGCGATATTTAATGTTAAAAACAGGGATTTCTATGAAAATAAGCGATATTTTAGGGGAAAAACAGGGATTTCTATGAAAATAAGCGATATTTTAGGGGAAAAACAGGGATTTCGATGAAAATAAGCGATATTTTAAGGGAAAAACAGGGATTTCTATGAAAATAAGCGATATTTATGGGGAAAAACAGGGATTTCTATGAAAATAAGCGATATTTTAGGGTTAAAAACAGGGATTTCTATGAAAATAAGCGATATTTAAGGTTAAAAACAGGGATTTCGATGAAAATAAGCGATATTTTAGGGGAAAAACAGGGATTTCGATGAAAATAAGCGATATTTTAAGGGAAAAACAGGGATTTCTATGAAAATAAGCGATATTTATGGGGAAAAACAGGGATTTCTATGAAAATAAGCGATATTTTAGGGTTAAAAACAGGGATTTCTATGAAAATAAGCGATATTTAAGGTTAAAAACAGGGATTTCGATGAAAATAAGCGATATTTAAGGTTAAAAACAGGGATTTCTATGAAAATAAGCGATATTTAAGGTTAAAAACAGGGATTTCTATGAAAATAAGCGATATTTAATGTTAAAAACAGGGATTTCTATGAAAATAAGCGATATTTAATGTTAAAAACAGGGATTTCTATGAAAATAAGCGATATTTAAGGGGAAAAACAGGGATTTCGATGAAAATAAGCGATATTTTAGGGGAAAAACAGGGATTTCTATGAAAATAAGCGATATTTTAAGGGAAAAACAGGGATTTCTATGAAAATAAGCGATATTTTAGGGGAAAAACAGGGATTTCTATGAAAATAAGCGATATTTTAGGGTTAAAAACAGGGATTTCTATGAAAATAAGCGATATTTTAGGTTAAAAACAGGGATTTCTATGAAAATAAGCGATATTTAAGGGGAAAAACAGGGATTTCGATGAAAATAAGCGATATTTAAGGTTAAAAACAGGGATTTCCATGAAAATAAGCGATATTTTAGGGTTAAAAACAGGGATTTCTATGAAAATAAGCGATATTTAATGTTAAAAACAGGGATTTCCATGAAAATAAGCGATATTTTAGGGGAAAAACAGGGATTTCCATGAAAATAAGCGATATTTAATGTTAAAAACAGGGATTTCTATGAAAATAAGCAATATTTTAGGGGAAAAACAGGGATTTCGATGAAAATAAGCGATATTTTAGGGGAAAAACAGGGATTTCTATGAAAATAAGCGATATTTTAGGGTTAAAAACAGGGATTTCTATGAAAATAAGCGATATTTTAGGGGAAAAACAGGGATTTCTATGAAAATAAGCGATATTTTAGGGGAAAAACAGGGATTTCTATGAAAATAAGCGATATTTTAGGGTTAAAAACAGGGATTTCTATGAAAATAAGCGATATTTAATGTTAAAAACAGGGATTTCTATGAAAATAAGCGATATTTTAGGGGAAAAACAGGGATTTCCATGAAAATAAGCGATATTTTAGGGGAAAAACAGGGATTTCTATGAAAATAAGCGATATTTAAGGGGAAAAACATGGATTTCTATGAAAATAAGCGATATTTAAGGTTAAAAACAGGGATTTCGATGAAAATAAGCGATATTTTAGGGGAAAAACAGGGATTTCGATGAAAATAAGCGATATTTTAGGGGAAAAACAGGGATTTCGATGAAAATAAGCGATATTTAACGTTAAAAACAGGGATTTCGATGAAAATAAGCGATATTTAAGGGGAAAAACAGGGATTTCGATGAAAATAAGCGATATTTAAGGTTAAAAACAGGGATTTCCATGAAAATAAGCGATATTTTAGGGTTAAAAACAGGGATTTCTATGAAAATAAGCGATATTTAATGTTAAAAACAGGGATTTCTCTGAAAATAAGCGATATTTTAGGGGAAAAACAGGGATTTCCATGAAAATAAGCGATATTTAATGTTAAAAACAGGGTTTTCTATGAAAATAAGCGATATTTTAGGGGAAAAACAGGGATTTCGATGAAAATAAGCGATATTTTAGGGGAAAAACAGGGATTTCTATGAAAATAAGCGATATTTTAGGGGAAAAACAGGGATTTCGATGAAAATAAGCGATATTTTAGGGGAAAAACAGTGATTTCCATGAAAATAAGCGATATTTTAGGGTTAAAAACAGGGATTTCTATGAAAATAAGCGATATTTTAGGGGAAAAACAGGGATTTCTATGAAAATAAGCGATATTTTAAGGGAAAAACAGGGATTTCTATGAAAATAAGCGATATTTATGGGGAAAAAACAGGGATTTCTATGAAAATAAGCGATATTTTAGGGTTAAAAACAGGGATTTCTATGAAAATAAGCGATATTTAAGGTTAAAAACAGGGATTTCGATGAAAATAAGCGAAATTTAAGGTTAAAAACAGGGATTTCCATGAAAATAAGCGATATTTTAGGGTTAAAAACAGGGATTTCTATGAAAATAAGCGATATTTAATGTTAAAAACAGGGATTTCTATGAAAATAAGCGATATTTAAGGGGAAAAACAGGGATTTCTATGAAAATAAGCGATATTTTAGGGGAAAAACAGGGATTTCTATGAAAATAAGCGATATTTATGGGGAAAAACAGGGATTTCTATGAAAATAAGCGATATTTATGGGGAAAAACAGGGATTTCTATGAAAATAAGCGATATTTTAGGGTTAAAAACAGGGATTTCTATGAAAATAAGCGATATTTAAGGTTAAAAACAGGGATTTCGATGAAAATAAGCGATATTTAAGGGGAAAAACAGGGATTTCGATGAAAATAAGCGATATTTAAGGTTAAAAACAGGGATTTCCATGAAAATAAGCGATATTTTAGGGTTAAAAACAGGGATTTCTATGAAAATAAGCGATATTTAATGTTAAAAACAGGGATTTCTATGAAAATAAGCGATATTTAAGGGGAAAAACAGGGATTTCGATGAAAATAAGCGATATTTTAGGGTTAAAAACAGGGATTTCTATGAAAATAAGCGATATTTTTCGGTTAAAAACAGGGATTTCTATGAAAATAAGCGATATTTTAGGGGAAAAACAGGGATTTCGATGAAAATAAGCGATATTTAAGGGGTTAAAAACAGGGATTTCCATGAAAATAAGCGATATTTTTGGGTTAAAAACAGGGATTTCTATGAAAATAAGCGATATTTTAGGGGAAAAACAGGGATTTCGATGAAAATAAGCGATATTTAACGTTAAAAACAGGGATTTCGATGAAAATAAGCGATATTTAAGGTTAAAAACAGGGATTTCTATGAAAATAAGCGATATTTAAGGGGAAAAACAGGGATTTCGATGAAAATAAGCGATATTTTAGGGGAAAAACAGGGATTTCTATGAAAATAAGCGATATTTTAGGGGAAAAACAGGGATTTCTATGAAAATAAGCGATATTTTAGGGTTAAAAACAGGGATTTCTATGAAAATAAGCGATATTTAAGGTTAAAAACAGGGATTTCGATGAAAATAAGCGATATTTTAGGGGAAAAACAGGGATTTCGATGAAAATAAGCGATATTTAAGGTTAAAAACAGGGATTTCCATGAAAATAAGCGATATTTTAGGGTTAAAAACAGGGATTTCTATGAAAATAAGCGATATTTATGGGGAAAAACAGGGATTTCTATGAAAATAAGCGATATTTTAGGGTTAAAAACAGGGATTTCTATGAAAATAAGCGATATTTAATGTTAAAAACAGGGATTTCTATGAAAATAAGCGATATTTAAGGGGAAAAAACAGGGATTTCTATGAAAATAAGCGATATTTTAGGGGAAAAACAGGGATTTCTATGAAAATAAGCGATATTTATGGGGAAAAACAGGGATTTCTATGAAAATAAGCGATATTTATGGGGAAAAACAGGGATTTCTATGAAAATAAGCGATATTTTAGGGTTAAAAACAGGGATTTCTATGAAAATAAGCGATATTTAAGGTTAAAAACAGGGATTTCGATGAAAATAAGCGATATTTAAGGGGAAAAACAGGGATTTCGATGAAAATAAGCGATATTTAAGGTTAAAAACAGGGATTTCCATGAAAATAAGCGATATTTTAGGGTTAAAAACAGGGATTTCTATGAAAATAAGCGATATTTTAGGGGAAAAACAGGGATTTCGATGAAAATAAGCGATATTTAATGTTAAAAACAGGGATTTCTATGAAAATAAGCGATATTTTAGGGGAAAAACAGGGATTTTTATGAAAATAAGCGATATTTAATGTTAAAAACAGGGATTTCTATGAAAATAAGCAATATTTTACGGGAAAAACAGGGATTTCTATGAAAATAAGCGATATTTAAGGGGAAAAACAGGGATTTCTATGAAAATAAGCGATATTTTAGGGTTAAAAACAGGGATTTCTATGAAAATAAGCGATATTTAATGTTAAAAACAGGGATTTCTATGAAAATAAGCGATATTTTAGGGGAAAAACAGGGATTTCCATGAAAATAAGCGATATTTTAGGGGAAAAACAGGGATTTCGATGAAAATAAGCAATATTTAAGGGGAAAAACATGGATTTCTATGAAAATAAGCGATATTTAAGGTTAAAAACAGGGATTTCGATGAAAATAAGCGATATTTTAGGGGAAAAACAGGGATTTCTATGAAAATAAGCGATATTTCTGGGTTAAAAACAGGGATTTCTATGAAAATAAGCGATATTTTAGGGGAAAAACAGGGATTTCTATGAAAATAAGCGATATTTTAGGGGAAAAACAGGGATTTCTATGAAAATAAGCGATATTTTAAGGGAAAAACAGGGATTTCTATGAAAATAAGCGATATTTATGGGGAAAAACAGGGATTTCTATGAAAATAAGCGATATTTTAGGGTTAAAAACAGGGATTTCTATGAAAATAAGCGATATTTAAGGTTAAAAACAGGGATTTCTATGAAAATAAGCGATATTTAAGGTTAAAAACAGGGATTTCGATGAAAATAAGCGATATTTAAGGGGAAAAACAGGGATTTCGATGAAAATAAGCGATATTTAAGGTTAAAAACAGGGATTTCCATGAAAATAAGCGATATTTTAGGGTTAAAAACAGGGATTTCTATGAAAATAAGCGATATTTAATGTTAAAAACAGGGATTTCCATGAAAATAAGCGATATTTTAGGGGAAAAACAGGGATTTCGATGAAAATAAGCGATATTTAATGTTAAAAACAGGGATTTCTATGAAAATAAGCGATATTTTAGGGGAAAAACAGGGATTTTTATGAAAATAAGCGATATTTAATGTTAAAAACAGGGATTTCTATGAAAATAAGCAATATTTTACGGGAAAAACAGGGATTTCTATGAAAATAAGCGATATTTAAGGGGAAAAACAGGGATTTCTATGAAAATAAGCGATATTTTAGGGTTAAAAACAGGGATTTCTATGAAAATAAGCGATATTTAATGTTAAAAACAGGGATTTCTATGAAAATAAGCGATATTTTAGGGGAAAAACAGGGATTTCCATGAAAATAAGCGATATTTTAGGGGAAAAACAGGGATTTCGATGAAAATAAGCAATATTTAAGGGGAAAAACATGGATTTCTATGAAAATAAGCGATATTTAAGGTTAAAAACAGGGATTTCGATGAAAATAAGCGATATTTTAGGGGAAAAACAGGGATTTCTATGAAAATAAGCGATATTTCTGGGTTAAAAACAGGGATTTCTATGAAAATAAGCGATATTTAAGGGGAAAAACAGGGATTTCTATGAAAATAAGCGATATTTTAGGGGAAAAACAGGGATTTCTATGAAAATAAGCGATATTTTAAGGGAAAAACAGGGATTTCTATGAAAATAAGCGATATTTATGGGGAAAAACAGGGATTTCTATGAAAATAAGCGATATTTTAGGGTTAAAAACAGGGATTTCTATGAAAATAAGCGATATTTAAGGTTAAAAACAGGGATTTCGATGAAAATAAGCGATATTTTAGGGGAAAAACAGGGATTTCGATGAAAATAAGCGATATTTAAGGTTAAAAACAGGGATTTCCATGAAAATAAGCGATATTTTAGGGTTAAAAACAGGGATTTCTATGAAAATAAGCGATATTTAATGTTAAAAACAGGGATTTCTATGAAAATAAGCGATATTTAAGGGGAAAAACAGGGATTTCTATGAAAATAAGCGATATTTTAGGGGAAAAACAGGGATTTCTATGAAAATAAGCGATATTTTAAGGGAAAAACAGGGATTTCTATGAAAATAAGCGATATTTATGGGGAAAAACAGGGATTTCTATGAAAATAAGCGATATTTTAGGGTTAAAAACAGGGATTTCTATGAAAATAAGCGATATTTAAGGTTAAAAACAGGGATTTCGATGAAAATAAGCGATATTTAAGGGGAAAAACAGGGATTTCGATGAAAATAAGCGATATTTAAGGTTAAAAACAGGGATTTCCATGAAAATAAGCGATATTTTAGGGTTAAAAACAGGGATTTCTATGAAAATAAGCGATATTTAATGTTAAAAACAGGGATTTCCATGAAAATAAGCGATATTTTAGGGGAAAAAACAGGGATTTCGATGAAAATAAGCGATATTTAATGTTAAAAACAGGGATTTCTATGAAAATAAGCGATATTTTAGGGGAAAAACAGGGATTTTTATGAAAATAAGCGATATTTAATGTTAAAAACAGGGATTTCTATGAAAATAAGCAATATTTTACGGGAAAAACAGGGATTTCTATGAAAATAAGCGATATTTAAGGGGAAAAACAGGGATTTCTATGAAAATAAGCGATATTTTAGGGTTAAAAACAGGGATTTCTATGAAAATAAGCGATATTTAATGTTAAAAACAGGGATTTCTATGAAAATAAGCGATATTTTAGGGGAAAAACAGGGATTTCCATGAAAATAAGCGATATTTTAGGGGAAAAACAGGGATTTCGATGAAAATAAGCAATATTTAAGGGGAAAAACATGGATTTCTATGAAAATAAGCGATATTTAAGGTTAAAAACAGGGATTTCGATGAAAATAAGCGATATTTTAGGGGAAAAACAGGGATTTCTATGAAAATAAGCGATATTTCTGGGTTAAAAACAGGGATTTCTATGAAAATAAGCGATATTTTAGGGGAAAAACAGGGATTTCGATGAAAATAAGCGATATTTTAGGGTTAAAAACAAAGATTTCTATGAAAATAAGCGATATTTTAGGGGAAAAACAGGGATTTCTATGAAAATAAGCGATATTTTAAGGGGAAAAACAGGGATTTCTATGAAAATAAGCGATATTTTTGGGTTAAAAACAGGGATTTCCATGAAAATAAGCGATATTTTTGGGTTGAAAACAGGGATTTCTATGAAAATAAGCGATATTTTAGGGGAAAAACAGGGATTTCTAAGAAAATAAGCGATATTTTTGGGTTAAAAACAGGGATTTCTATGAAAACAAGCGATATTTTTGGGTTAAAAACAGGGATTTCCATGAAAATAAGCGATATTTTTGGGTTAAAAACAGGGATTTCCATGAAAATAAGCGATATTTAAGGGGAAAAACAGGGATTTCTATGAAAATAAGCGATATTTTAGGGGAAAAACAGGGATTTCTATGAAAATAAGCGATATTTTAGGGGAAAAACAGGGATTTCTATGAAAATAAGCGATATTTTAGGGGAAAAACAGGGATTTCTATGAAAATAAGCGATATTTTAGGGGAAAAACAGGGATTTCTATGAAAATAAGCGATATTTTTGGGTTAAAAACAGGGATTTCTATGAAAATAAGCGATATTTTAGGGGAAAAACAGGGATTTCCATGAAAATAAGCGATATTTTTGGGTTAAAAACAGGGATTTCTATGAAAATAAGCGATATTTTAGGGGAAAAACAGGGATTTCTATGAAAATAAGCGATATTTTAGGGGAAAAACAGGGATTTCTATGAAAATAAGCGATATTTTAGGGGAAAAACAGGGATTTCCATGAAAATAAGCGATATTTTAGGGTTAAAAACAGGGATTTCCATGAAAATAAGCGATATTTTTGAGTTAAAAACAGGGATTTCTATGAAAATAAGCGATATTTTAGGTTAAAAACAGGGATTTCTATGAAAATAAGCGATATTTATGGGGAAAAACAGGGATTTCTATGAAAATAAGCGATATTTAAGGGGAAAAACAGGGATTTCGATGAAAATAAGCGATATTTTAGGGTTAAAAACAGGGATTTCTATGAAAATAAGCGATATTTAAGGTTAAAAACAGGGATTTCTATGAAAATAAGCGATATTTTAGGGGAAAAACAGGGATTTCGATGAAAATAAGCGATATTTAAGGGGTTAAAAACAGGGATTTCCATGAAAATAAGCGATATTTTTGGGTTAAAAACAGGGATTTCTATGAAAATAAGCGATATTTTAGGGGAAAAACAGGGATTTCGATGAAAATAAGCGATATTTAACGTTAAAAACAGGGATTTCGATGAAAATAAGCGATATTTAAGGTTAAAAACAGGGATTTCTATGAAAATAAGCGATATTTAAGGGGAAAAACAGGGATTTCGATGAAAATAAGCGATATTTTAGGGGAAAAACAGGGATTTCTATGAAAATAAGCGATATTTTAGGGGAAAAACAGGGATTTCTATGAAAATAAGCGATATTTTAGGGTTAAAAACAGGGATTTCTATGAAAATAAGCGATATTTAAGGTTAAAAACAGGGATTTCGATGAAAATAAGCGATATTTTAGGGGAAAAACAGGGATTTCGATGAAAATAAGCGATATTTAAGGTTAAAAACAGGGATTTCCATGAAAATAAGCGATATTTTAGGGTTAAAAACAGGGATTTCTATGAAAATAAGCGATATTTAATGTTAAAAACAGGGATTTCTATGAAAATAAGCGATATTTAATGTTAAAAACAGGGATTTCTATGAAAATAAGCGATATTTAAGGGGAAAAACAGGGATTTCTATGAAAATAAGCGATATTTTAGGGGAAAAACAGGGATTTCTATGAAAATAAGCGATATTTTAAGGGAAAAACAGGGATTTCTATGAAAATAAGCGATATTTATGGGGAAAAAACAGGGATTTCTATGAAAATAAGCGATATTTTAGGGTTAAAAACAGGGATTTCTATGAAAATAAGCGATATTTAAGGTTAAAAACAGGGATTTCGATGAAAATAAGCGATATTTAAGGGGAAAAACAGGGATTTCGATGAAAATAAGCGATATTTAAGGTTAAAAACAGGGATTTCCATGAAAATAAGCGATATTTTAGGGTTAAAAACAGGGATTTCTATGAAAATAAGCGATATTTAATGTTAAAAACAGGGATTTCCATGAAAATAAGCGATATTTTAGGGGAAAAAACAGGGATTTCGATGAAAATAAGCGATATTTAATGTTAAAAACAGGGATTTCTATGAAAATAAGCGATATTTTAGGGGAAAAAACAGGGATTTTTATGAAAATAAGCGATATTTAATGTTAAAAACAGGGATTTCTATGAAAATAAGCAATATTTTAGGGGAAAAACAGGGATTTCTATGAAAATAAGCGATATTTAAGGGGAAAAACAGGGATTTCTATGAAAATAAGCGATATTTTAGGGTTAAAAACAGGGATTTCTATGAAAATAAGCGATATTTAATGTTAAAAACAGGGATTTCTATGAAAATAAGCGATATTTTAGGGGAAAAACAGGGATTTCCATGAAAATAAGCGATATTTTAGGGGAAAAACAGGGATTTCGATGAAAATAAGCAATATTTAAGGGGAAAAACATGGATTTCTATGAAAATAAGCGATATTTAAGGTTAAAAACAGGGATTTCGATGAAAATAAGCGATATTTTAGGGGAAAAACAGGGATTTCTATGAAAATAAGCGATATTTCTGGGTTAAAAACAGGGATTTCTATGAAAATAAGCGATATTTTAGGGGAAAAACAGGGATTTCGATGAAAATAAGCGATATTTTAGGGTTAAAAACAAAGATTTCTATGAAAATAAGCGATATTTTAGGGGAAAAACAGGGATTTCTATGAAAATAAGCGATATTTTAAGGGGAAAAACAGGGATTTCTATGAAAATAAGCGATATTTTTGGGTTAAAAACAGGGATTTCTATGAAAATAAGCGATATTTTTGGGTTGAAAACAGGGATTTCTATGAAAATAAGCGATATTTTTGGGTTAAAAACAGGGATTTCTATGAAAACAAGCGATATTTTTGGGTTAAAAACAGGGATTTCCATGAAAATAAGCGATATTTTTGGGTTAAAAACAGGGATTTCCATGAAAATAAGCGATATTTAAGGGGAAAAACAGGGATTTCTATGAAAATAAGCGATATTTTAGGGGAAAAACAGGGATTTCTATGAAAATAAGCGATATTTTAGGGGAAAAACAGGGATTTCTATGAAAATAAGCGATATTTTAGGGGAAAAACAGGGATTTCTATGAAAATAAGCGATATTTTAGGGGAAAAACAGGGATTTCTATGAAAATAAGCGATATTTTTGGGTTAAAAACAGGGATTTCTATGAAAATAAGCGATATTTTAGGGGAAAAACAGGGATTTCCATGAAAATAAGCGATATTTTTGGGTTAAAAACAGGGATTTCTATGAAAATAAGCGATATTTTAGGGGAAAAACAGGGATTTCTATGAAAATAAGCGATATTTTAGGTTAAAAACAGGGATTTCTATGAAAATAAGCGATATTTTAGGGGAAAAACAGGGATTTCCATGAAAATAAGCGATATTTAAGGGGAAAAACAGGGATTTCCATGAAAATAAGCGATATTTTAAGGGGAAAAAAAGATTTCGATGAAAATAAGCGATATTTTAGGTTAAAAACAGGGATTTCTATGAAAATAAGAGATATTTAAGGTTAAAAACAGGGATTTCCATGAAAATAAGCGATATTTTAGGGTTAAAAACAGGGATTTCCATGAAAATAAGCGATATTTTTGAGTTAAAAACAGGGATTTCTATGAAAATAAGCGATATTTTAGGTTAAAAACAGGGATTTCTATGAAAATAAGCGATATTTTAGGGGAAAAACAGGGATTTCCATGAAAACAAGCGATATTTTTGGGTTAAAAACAGGGATTTCGATGAAAATAAGCGATATTTTAGGGGAAAAACAGGGATTTCCATGAAAATAAGCGATATTTTTGGGTTAAAAACAGGGATTTCTATGAAAATAAGCGATATTTTTGGGTTAAAAACAGGGATTTCCATAAAAATAAGCGATATTTTAGGGGAAAAACAGGGATTTCCATGAAAATAAGCGATATTTAAGGGGAAAAACATGGATTTCTATGAAAATAAGCAATATTTAAGGTTAAAAACAGGGATTTCGATGAAAATAAGCGATATTTTAGGGGAAAAACAGGGATTTCTATGAAAATAAGCGATATTTTAGGGGAAAAACAGGGATTTCGATGAAAATAAGCGATATTTAATGTTAAAAACAGGGATTTCTATGAAAATAAGCGATATTTAAGGTTAAAAACAGGGATTTCTATGAAAATAAGCGATATTTTAGGGGAAAAACAGGGATTTCGATGAAAATAAGCGATATTTTAGGGTTAAAAACAAAGATTTCTATGAAAATAAGCGATATTTTAGGGGAAAAACAGGGATTTCTATGAAAATAAGCGATATTTTAGGGGAAAAACAGGGATTTCCATGAAAATAAGCGATATTTAATGTTAAAAACAGGGATTTCTATGAAAATAAGCGATATTTTAGGGGAAAAACAGGGATTTCCATGAAAATAAGCGATATTTTAGGGGAAAAACAGGGATTTCGATGAAAATAAGCGATATTTAATGTTAAAAACAGGGATTTCTATGAAAATAAGCGATATTTTAGGGGAAAAACAGGGATTTCTATGAAAATAAGCGATATTTTAGGGGAAAAACAGGGATTTCCATGAAAATAAGCGATATTTTAGGGGAAAAACAGGGATTTCTATGAAAATAAGCGATATTTTAAGGGAAAAACAGGGATTTCTATGAAAATAAGCGATATTTATGGGGAAAAACAGGGATTTCTATGAAAATAAGCGATATTTTAGGGTTAAAAACAGGGATTTCTATGAAAATAAGCGATATTTAAGGTTAAAAACAGGGATTTCTATGAAAATAAGCGATATTTAAGGGGAAAAACAGGGATTTCGATGAAAATAAGCGATATTTAATGTTAAAAACAGGGATTTCTATGAAAATAAGCGATATTTTAGGGGAAAAACAGGGATTTCTATGAAAATAAGCGATATTTTAGGGGAAAAACAGGGATTTCTATGAAAATAAGCGATATTTTAAGGGAAAAACAGGGATTTCTATGAAAATAAGCGATATTTATGGGGAAAAACAGGGATTTCTATGAAAATAAGCGATATTTTAGGGTTAAAAACAGGGATTTCTATGAAAATAAGCGATATTTTAGGGGAAAAACAGGGATTTCGATGAAAATAAGCGATATTTAAGGGGAAAAACAGGGATTTCGATGAAAATAAGCGATATTTAAGGTTAAAAACAGGGATTTCCATGAAAATAAGCGATATTTAATGTTAAAAACAGGGATTTCTATGAAAATAAGCGATATTTAAGGGGAAAAACAGGGATTTCGATGAAAATAAGCGATATTTAGGGGAAAAACATGGATTTCGATGAAAATAAGCGATATTTTAGGGGAAAAACAGGGATTTCGATGAAAATAAGCGATATTTTAGGGGAAAAACAGGGATTTCTATGAAAATAAGCGATATTTAAGGGGAAAAACATGGATTTCTATGAAAATAAGCGATATTTTAGGGGAAAAACAGGGATTTCGATGAAAATAAGCGATATTTAATGTTAAAAACAGGGATTTCTATGAAAATAAGCGATATTTAAGGTTAAAAACAGGGATTTCTATGAAAATAAGCGATATTTTAGGGGAAAAAACAGGGATTTCGATGAAAATAAGCGATATTTAATGTTAAAAACAGGGATTTCGATGAAAATAAGCGATATTTTAGGGGAAAAACAGGGATTTCGATGAAAATAAGCGATATTTCAGGGGAAAAACAGGGATTTCGATGAAAATAAGCGATATTTTAGGGGAAAAACAGGGATTTCGATGAAAATAAGCGATATTTAATGTTAAAAACAGGGATTTCTATGAAAATAAGCGATATTTTAGGGGAAAAGCAGGCGTTTCTATGAAAATAAGCGATATTTTAGGGGAAAAACAGGGATTTCGATGAAAATAAGCGATATTTAATGTTAAAAACAGGGATTTCTATGAAAATAAGCGATATTTTAAGGTTAAAAACAAAGATTTCTATGAAAATAAGCGATATTTTAGGGGAAAAACAGGGATTTCTATGAAAATAAGCGATATTTTAGGGGAAAAACAGGGATTTCGATGAAAATAAGCGATATTTAACGTAAAAAACAGGGATTTCTATGAAAATAAGCGATATTTTCGGGGAAAAACAGGGATTTCGATGAAAATAAGCGATATTTTAGGGTTAAAAACAGGGATTTCTATGAAAATAAGCGATATTTAAGGTTAAAAACAGGGATTTCCATGAAAATAAGCGATATTTTAGGGGAAAAACAGGGATTTCGATGAAAATAAGCGATATTTAATGTTAAAAACAGGGATTTCTATGAAAATAAGCGATATTTTAGGTTAAAAACAGGGATTTCTATGAAAATAAGCGATATTTTAGGGGAAAAACAGGGATTTCTATGAAAATAAGCGATATTTTAAGGGAAAAACAGGGATTTCTATGAAAATAAGCGATATTTTAGGGGAAAAACAGGGATTTCTATGAAAATAAGCGATATTTTAGGGTTAAAAACAGGGATTTCTATGAAAATAAGCGATATTTAAGGTTAAAAACAGGGATTTCGATGAAAATAAGCGATATTTAATGTTAAAAACAGGGATTTCTATGAAAATAAGCGATATTTTAGGGGAAAAACAGGGATTTCTATGAAAATAAGCGATATTTAAGGTTAAAAACAGGGATTTCTATGAAAATAAGCGATATTTTACGGGAAAAACAGGGATTTCTATGAAAATAAGCGATATTTTAGGGGAAAAACAGAGATTTCGATGAAAATAAGCGATATTTAAGGGGAAAAACAGGGATTTCGATGAAAATAAGCGATATTTCAGGGGAAAAACAGGGATTTCGATGAAAATAAGCGATATTTTTGGTTAAAAACAGGGATTTCGATGAAAATAAGCGATATTTTAGGTTAAAAACAGGGATTTCTATGAAAATAAGCGATATTTTAGGGGAAAAGCAGGCGTTTCTCTGAAAATAAGCGATATTTTAAGGGAAAAACAGGGATTTCGATGAAAATAAGCGATATTTAATGTTAAAAACAGGGATTTCTATGAAAATAAGCGATATTTTAAGGTTAAAAACAAAGATTTCTATGAAAATAAGCGATATTTTAGGGGAAAAACAGGGATTTCCATGAAAATAAGCGATATTTTAGGGGAAAAACAGGGATTTCGATGAAAATAAGCGATATTTAATGTTAAAAACAGGGATTTCTATGAAAATAAGCGATATTTTAGGGGAAAAACAGGGATTTCCATGAAAATAAGCGATATTTAATGTTAAAAACAGGGATTTCTATGAAAATAAGCAATATTTTAGGGGAAAAACAGGGATTTCGATGAAAATAAGCGATATTTTAGGGGAAAAACAGGGATTTCTATGAAAATAAGCGATATTTTAGGGGAAAAACAGGGATTTCTATGAAAATAAGCGATATTTTAGGGTTAAAAACAGGGATTTCTATGAAAATAAGCGATATTTAATGTTAAAAACAGGGATTTCCATGAAAATAAGCGATATTTAAGGGGAAAAACATGGATTTCTATGAAAATAAGCGATATTTAAGGTTAAAAACAGGGATTTCGATGAAAATAAGCGATATTTTAAGGTTAAAAACAAAGATTTCTATGAAAATAAGCGATATTTTCGGGGAAAAACAGGGATTTCCATGAAAATAAGCGATATTTTCGGGGAAAAACAGGGATTTCCATGAAAATAAGCGATATTTTAGGGGAAAAACAGGGATTTCGATGAAAATAAGCGATATTTAATGTTAAAAACAGGGATTTCTATGAAAATAAGCGATATTTTAGGGGAAAAACAGGGATTTCCATGAAAATAAGCGATATTTAATGTTAAAAACAGGGATTTCTATGAAAATAAGCAATATTTTAGGGGAAAAACAGGGATTTCGATGAAAATAAGCGATATTTTAGGGGAAAAACAGGGATTTCTATGAAAATAAGCGATATTTTAGGGTTAAAAACAGGGATTTCTATGAAAATAAGCGATATTTTAGGGGAAAAAACAGGGATTTCTATGAAAATAAGCGATATTTTAGGGGAAAAACAGGGATTTCTATGAAAATAAGCGATATTTTAGGGTTAAAAACAGGGATTTCTATGAAAATAAGCGATATTTAATGTTAAAAACAGGGATTTCTATGAAAATAAGCGATATTTTAGGGGAAAAACAGGGATTTCCATGAAAATAAGCGATATTTAAGGGGAAAAACATGGATTTCTATGAAAATAAGCGATATTTAAGGTTAAAAACAGGGATTTCGATGAAAATAAGCGATATTTTAGGGGAAAAACAGGGATTTCTATGAAAATAAGCGATATTTTAGGGGAAAAACAGGGATTTCGATGAAAATAAGCGATATTTTAGGGGAAAAACAGGGATTTCGATGAAAATAAGCGATATTTAACGTTAAAAACAGGGATTTCTATGAAAATAAGCGATATTTTAGGGGAAAAACAGGGATTTCGATGAAAATAAGCGATATTTTAGGGTTAAAAACAAAGATTTCTATGAAAATAAGCGATATTTTAGGGGAAAAACAGGGATTTCTATGAAAATAAGCGATATTTTAGAGGAAAAACAGGGATTTCCATGAAAATAAGCGATATTTTAGGGGAAAAACAGGGATTTCCATGAAAATAAGCGATATTTAATGTTAAAAACAGGGATTTCTATGAAAATAAGCGATATTTAATGTTAAAAACAGGGATTTCTATGAAAATAAGCGATATTTAAGGGGAAAAACAGGGATTTCTATGAAAATAAGCGATATTTAAGGTTAAAAACAGGGATTTCTATGAAAATAAGCGATAATTAAGGGGAAAAACAGGGATTTCGATGAAAATAAGCGATATTTAATGTTAAAAACAGGGATTTCTATGAAAATAAGCGATATTTTAGGGGAAAAACAGGGATTTCTATGAAAATAAGCGATATTTTAGGGGAAAAACAGGGATTTCGATGAAAATAAGCGATATTTTAAGGGAAAAACAGGGATTTCTATGAAAATAAGCGATATTTATGGGGAAAAACAGGGATTTCTATGAAAATAAGCGATATTTTAGGGTTAAAAACAGGGATTTCTATGAAAATAAGCGATATTTAAGGTTAAAAACAGGGATTTCGATGAAAATAAGCGATATTTTAGGGGAAAAACAGGGATTTCGATGAAAATAAGCGATATTTTAAGGGAAAAACAGGGATTTCTATGAAAATAAGCGATATTTATGGGGAAAAACAGGGATTTCTATGAAAATAAGCGATATTTTAGGGTTAAAAACAGGGATTTCTATGAAAATAAGCGATATTTAAGGTTAAAAACAGGGATTTCGATGAAAATAAGCGATATTTAAGGTTAAAAACAGGGATTTCTATGAAAATAAGCGATATTTAAGGTTAAAAACAGGGATTTCTATGAAAATAAGCGATATTTAATGTTAAAAACAGGGATTTCTATGAAAATAAGCGATATTTAATGTTAAAAACAGGGATTTCTATGAAAATAAGCGATATTTAAGGGGAAAAACAGGGATTTCGATGAAAATAAGCGATATTTTAGGGGAAAAACAGGGATTTCTATGAAAATAAGCGATATTTTAAGGGAAAAACAGGGATTTCTATGAAAATAAGCGATATTTTAGGGGAAAAACAGGGATTTCTATGAAAATAAGCGATATTTTAGGGTTAAAAACAGGGATTTCTATGAAAATAAGCGATATTTTAGGTTAAAAACAGGGATTTCGATGAAAATAAGCGATATTTAAGGGGAAAAACAGGGATTTCGATGAAAATAAGCGATATTTAAGGTTAAAAACAGGGATTTCCATGAAAATAAGCGATATTTTAGGGTTAAAAACAGGGATTTCTATGAAAATAAGCGATATTTAATGTTAAAAACAGGGATTTCCATGAAAATAAGCGATATTTTAGGGGAAAAACAGGGATTTCCATGAAAATAAGCGATATTTAATGTTAAAAACAGGGATTTCTATGAAAATAAGCAATATTTTAGGGGAAAAACAGGGATTTCGATGAAAATAAGCGATATTTTAGGGGAAAAACAGGGATTTCTATGAAAATAAGCGATATTTTAGGGTTAAAAACAGGGATTTCTATGAAAATAAGCGATATTTTAGGGGAAAAACAGGGATTTCTATGAAAATAAGCGATATTTTAGGGGAAAAACAGGGATTTCTATGAAAATAAGCGATATTTTAGGGTTAAAAACAGGGATTTCTATGAAAATAAGCGATATTTAATGTTAAAAACAGGGATTTCTATGAAAATAAGCGATATTTTAGGGGAAAAACAGGGATTTCCATGAAAATAAGCGATATTTTAGGGGAAAAACAGGGATTTCTATGAAAATAAGCGATATTTAAGGGGAAAAACATGGATTTCTATGAAAATAAGCGATATTTAAGGTTAAAAACAGGGATTTCGATGAAAATAAGCGATATTTTAGGGGAAAAACAGGGATTTCGATGAAAATAAGCGATATTTTAGGGGAAAAACAGGGATTTCGATGAAAATAAGCGATATTTTAGGGGAAAAACAGGGATTTCGATGAAAATAAGCGATATTTAACGTTAAAAACAGGGATTTCGATGAAAATAAGCGATATTTAAGGGGAAAAACAGGGATTTCGATGAAAATAAGCGATATTTAAGGTTAAAAACAGGGATTTCCATGAAAATAAGCGATATTTTAGGGTTAAAAACAGGGATTTCTATGAAAATAAGCGATATTTAATGTTAAAAACAGGGATTTCTCTGAAAATAAGCGATATTTTAGGGGAAAAACAGGGATTTCCATGAAAATAAGCGATATTTAATGTTAAAAACAGGGTTTTCTATGAAAATAAGCGATATTTTAGGGGAAAAACAGGGATTTCGATGAAAATAAGCGATATTTTAGGGGAAAAACAGGGATTTCTATGAAAATAAGCGATATTTTAGGGGAAAAACAGGGATTTCGATGAAAATAAGCGATATTTTAGGGGAAAAACAGTGATTTCCATGAAAATAAGCGATATTTTAGGGTTAAAAACAGGGATTTCTATGAAAATAAGCGATATTTTAGGGGAAAAACAGGGATTTCTATGAAAATAAGCGATATTTTAAGGGAAAAACAGGGATTTCTATGAAAATAAGCGATATTTATGGGGAAAAACAGGGATTTCTATGAAAATAAGCGATATTTTAGGGTTAAAAACAGGGATTTCTATGAAAATAAGCGATATTTAAGGTTAAAAACAGGGATTTCGATGAAAATAAGCGAAATTTAAGGTTAAAAACAGGGATTTCCATGAAAATAAGCGATATTTTAGGGTTAAAAACAGGGATTTCTATGAAAATAAGCGATATTTAATGTTAAAAACAGGGATTTCTATGAAAATAAGCGATATTTAAGGGGAAAAACAGGGATTTCTATGAAAATAAGCGATATTTTAGGGGAAAAACAGGGATTTCTATGAAAATAAGCGATATTTATGGGGAAAAACAGGGATTTCTATGAAAATAAGCGATATTTATGGGGAAAAACAGGGATTTCTATGAAAATAAGCGATATTTTAGGGTTAAAAACAGGGATTTCTATGAAAATAAGCGATATTTAAGGTTAAAAACAGGGATTTCGATGAAAATAAGCGATATTTAAGGGGAAAAACAGGGATTTCGATGAAAATAAGCGATATTTAAGGTTAAAAACAGGGATTTCCATGAAAATAAGCGATATTTTAGGGTTAAAAACAGGGATTTCTATGAAAATAAGCGATATTTAATGTTAAAAACAGGGATTTCTATGAAAATAAGCGATATTTAAGGGGAAAAACAGGGATTTCGATGAAAATAAGCGATATTTTAGGGTTAAAAACAGGGATTTCTATGAAAATAAGCGATATTTTTCGGTTAAAAACAGGGATTTCTATGAAAATAAGCGATATTTTAGGGGAAAAACAGGGATTTCGATGAAAATAAGCGATATTTAAGGGGTTAAAAACAGGGATTTCCATGAAAATAAGCGATATTTTTGGGTTAAAAACAGGGATTTCTATGAAAATAAGCGATATTTTAGGGGAAAAACAGGGATTTCGATGAAAATAAGCGATATTTAACGTTAAAAACAGGGATTTCGATGAAAATAAGCGATATTTAAGGTTAAAAACAGGGATTTCTATGAAAATAAGCGATATTTAAGGGGAAAAACAGGGATTTCGATGAAAATAAGCGATATTTTAGGGGAAAAACAGGGATTTCTATGAAAATAAGCGATATTTTAGGGGAAAAACAGGGATTTCTATGAAAATAAGCGATATTTTAGGGTTAAAAACAGGGATTTCTATGAAAATAAGCGATATTTAAGGTTAAAAACAGGGATTTCGATGAAAATAAGCGATATTTTAGGGGAAAAACAGGGATTTCGATGAAAATAAGCGATATTTAAGGTTAAAAACAGGGATTTCCATGAAAATAAGCGATATTTTAGGGTTAAAAACAGGGATTTCTATGAAAATAAGCGATATTTATGGGGAAAAACAGGGATTTCTATGAAAATAAGCGATATTTTAGGGTTAAAAACAGGGATTTCTATGAAAATAAGCGATATTTAATGTTAAAAACAGGGATTTCTATGAAAATAAGCGATATTTAAGGGGAAAAACAGGGATTTCTATGAAAATAAGCGATATTTTAGGGGAAAAACAGGGATTTCTATGAAAATAAGCGATATTTATGGGGAAAAACAGGGATTTCTATGAAAATAAGCGATATTTATGGGGAAAAACAGGGATTTCTATGAAAATAAGCGATATTTTAGGGTTAAAAACAGGGATTTCTATGAAAATAAGCGATATTTAAGGTTAAAAACAGGGATTTCGATGAAAATAAGCGATATTTAAGGGGAAAAACAGGGATTTCGATGAAAATAAGCGATATTTAAGGTTAAAAACAGGGATTTCCATGAAAATAAGCGATATTTTAGGGTTAAAAACAGGGATTTCTATGAAAATAAGCGATATTTTAGGGGAAAAACAGGGATTTCGATGAAAATAAGCGATATTTAATGTTAAAAACAGGGATTTCTATGAAAATAAGCGATATTTTAGGGGAAAAACAGGGATTTTTATGAAAATAAGCGATATTTAATGTTAAAAACAGGGATTTCTATGAAAATAAGCAATATTTTACGGGAAAAACAGGGATTTCTATGAAAATAAGCGATATTTAAGGGGAAAAACAGGGATTTCTATGAAAATAAGCGATATTTTAGGGTTAAAAACAGGGATTTCTATGAAAATAAGCGATATTTAATGTTAAAAACAGGGATTTCTATGAAAATAAGCGATATTTTAGGGGAAAAACAGGGATTTCCATGAAAATAAGCGATATTTTAGGGGAAAAACAGGGATTTCGATGAAAATAAGCAATATTTAAGGGGAAAAACATGGATTTCTATGAAAATAAGCGATATTTAAGGTTAAAAACAGGGATTTCGATGAAAATAAGCGATATTTTAGGGGAAAAACAGGGATTTCTATGAAAATAAGCGATATTTCTGGGTTAAAAACAGGGATTTCTATGAAAATAAGCGATATTTTAGGGGAAAAACAGGGATTTCTATGAAAATAAGCGATATTTTAGGGGAAAAACAGGGATTTCTATGAAAATAAGCGATATTTTAAGGGAAAAACAGGGATTTCTATGAAAATAAGCGATATTTATGGGGAAAAACAGGGATTTCTATGAAAATAAGCGATATTTTAGGGTTAAAAACAGGGATTTCTATGAAAATAAGCGATATTTAAGGTTAAAAACAGGGATTTCTATGAAAATAAGCGATATTTAAGGTTAAAAACAGGGATTTCGATGAAAATAAGCGATATTTAAGGGGAAAAACAGGGATTTCGATGAAAATAAGCGATATTTAAGGTTAAAAACAGGGATTTCCATGAAAATAAGCGATATTTTAGGGTTAAAAACAGGGATTTCTATGAAAATAAGCGATATTTAATGTTAAAAACAGGGATTTCCATGAAAATAAGCGATATTTTAGGGGAAAAACAGGGATTTCGATGAAAATAAGCGATATTTAATGTTAAAAACAGGGATTTCTATGAAAATAAGCGATATTTTAGGGGAAAAACAGGGATTTTTATGAAAATAAGCGATATTTAATGTTAAAAACAGGGATTTCTATGAAAATAAGCAATATTTTACGGGAAAAACAGGGATTTCTATGAAAATAAGCGATATTTAAGGGGAAAAACAGGGATTTCTATGAAAATAAGCGATATTTTAGGGTTAAAAACAGGGATTTCTATGAAAATAAGCGATATTTAATGTTAAAAACAGGGATTTCTATGAAAATAAGCGATATTTTAGGGGAAAAACAGGGATTTCCATGAAAATAAGCGATATTTTAGGGGAAAAACAGGGATTTCGATGAAAATAAGCAATATTTAAGGGGAAAAACATGGATTTCTATGAAAATAAGCGATATTTAAGGTTAAAAACAGGGATTTCGATGAAAATAAGCGATATTTTAGGGGAAAAACAGGGATTTCTATGAAAATAAGCGATATTTCTGGGTTAAAAACAGGGATTTCTATGAAAATAAGCGATATTTAAGGGGAAAAACAGGGATTTCTATGAAAATAAGCGATATTTTAGGGGAAAAACAGGGATTTCTATGAAAATAAGCGATATTTTAAGGGAAAAACAGGGATTTCTATGAAAATAAGCGATATTTATGGGGAAAAACAGGGATTTCTATGAAAATAAGCGATATTTTAGGGTTAAAAACAGGGATTTCTATGAAAATAAGCGATATTTAAGGTTAAAAAACAGGGATTTCGATGAAAATAAGCGATATTTTAGGGGAAAAACAGGGATTTCGATGAAAATAAGCGATATTTAAGGTTAAAAACAGGGATTTCCATGAAAATAAGCGATATTTTAGGGTTAAAAACAGGGATTTCTATGAAAATAAGCGATATTTAATGTTAAAAACAGGGATTTCTATGAAAATAAGCGATATTTAAGGGGAAAAACAGGGATTTCTATGAAAATAAGCGATATTTTAGGGGAAAAACAGGGATTTCTATGAAAATAAGCGATATTTTAAGGGAAAAACAGGGATTTCTATGAAAATAAGCGATATTTTAGGGGAAAAACAGGGATTTCTATGAAAATAAGCGATATTTTAGGGTTAAAAACAGGGATTTCTATGAAAATAAGCGATATTTAAGGTTAAAAACAGGGATTTCGATGAAAATAAGCGATATTTAAGGGGAAAAACAGGGATTTCGAAGAAAATAAGCGATATTTAAGGTTAAAAACAGGGATTTCCATGAAAATAAGCGATATTTTAGGGTTAAAAACAGGGATTTCTATGAAAATAAGCGATATTTAATGTTAAAAACAGGGATTTCCATGAAAATAAGCGATATTTTAGGGGAAAAACAGGGATTTCGATGAAAATAAGCGATATTTAATGTTAAAAACAGGGATTTCTATGAAAATAAGCGATATTTTAGGGGAAAAACAGGGATTTTTATGAAAATAAGCGATATTTAATGTTAAAAACAGGGATTTCTATGAAAATAAGCAATATTTTACGGGAAAAACAGGGATTTCTATGAAAATAAGCGATATTTAAGGGGAAAAACAGGGATTTCTATGAAAATAAGCGATATTTTAGGGTTAAAAACAGGGATTTCTATGAAAATAAGCGATATTTAATGTTAAAAACAGGGATTTCTATGAAAATAAGCGATATTTTAGGGGAAAAACAGGGATTTCCATGAAAATAAGCGATATTTTAGGGGAAAAACAGGGATTTCGATGAAAATAAGCAATATTTAAGGGGAAAAACATGGATTTCTATGAAAATAAGCGATATTTAAGGTTAAAAACAGGGATTTCGATGAAAATAAGCGATATTTTAGGGGAAAAACAGGGATTTCTATGAAAATAAGCGATATTTCTGGGTTAAAAACAGGGATTTCTATGAAAATAAGCGATATTTTAGGGGAAAAACAGGGATTTCGATGAAAATAAGCGATATTTTAGGGTTAAAAACAAAGATTTCTATGAAAATAAGCGATATTTTAGGGGAAAAACAGGGATTTCTATGAAAATAAGCGATATTTTAAGGGGAAAAACAGGGATTTCTATGAAAATAAGCGATATTTTTGGGTTAAAAACAGGGATTTCCATGAAAATAAGCGATATTTTTGGGTTGAAAACAGGGATTTCTATGAAAATAAGCGATATTTTAGGGGAAAAACAGGGATTTCTAAGAAAATAAGCGATATTTTTGGGTTAAAAACAGGGATTTCTATGAAAACAAGCGATATTTTTGGGTTAAAAACAGGGATTTCCATGAAAATAAGCGATATTTTTGGGTTAAAAACAGGGATTTCCATGAAAATAAGCGATATTTAAGGGGAAAAACAGGGATTTCTATGAAAATAAGCGATATTTTAGGGGAAAAACAGGGATTTCTATGAAAATAAGCGATATTTTAGGGGAAAAACAGGGATTTCTATGAAAATAAGCGATATTTTAGGGGAAAAACAGGGATTTCTATGAAAATAAGCGATATTTTAGGGGAAAAACAGGGATTTCTATGAAAATAAGCGATATTTTTGGGTTAAAAACAGGGATTTCTATGAAAATAAGCGATATTTTAGGGGAAAAACAGGGATTTCGATGAAAATAAGCGATATTTTAGAGGAAAAACAGGGATTTCTATGAAAATAAGCGATATTTTAGGGGAAAAACAGGGATTTCTATGAAAATAAGCGATATTTTAGGGGAAAAACAGGGATTTCTATGAAAATAAGCGATATTTTAGGGGAAAAACAGGGATTTCCATGAAAATAAGCGATATTTTAGGGTTAAAAACAGGGATTTCCATGAAAATAAGCGATATTTTTGAGTTAAAAACAGGGATTTCTATGAAAATAAGCGATATTTTAGGTTAAAAACAGGGATTTCTATGAAAATAAGCGATATTTATGGGGAAAAACAGGGATTTCTATGAAAATAAGCGATATTTAAGGGGAAAAACAGGGATTTCGATGAAAATAAGCGATATTTTAGGGTTAAAAACAGGGATTTCTATGAAAATAAGCGATATTTAAGGTTAAAAACAGGGATTTCTATGAAAATAAGCGATATTTAAGGTTAAAAACAGGGATTTCGATGAAAATAAGCGATATTTAAGGGGAAAAACAGGGATTTCGATGAAAATAAGCGATATTTAAGGTTAAAAACAGGGATTTCCATGAAAATAAGCGATATTTTAGGGTTAAAAACAGGGATTTCTATGAAAATAAGCGATATTTAATGTTAAAAACAGGGATTTCCATGAAAATAAGCGATATTTTAGGGGAAAAACAGGGATTTCGATGAAAATAAGCGATATTTAATGTTAAAAACAGGGATTTCTATGAAAATAAGCGATATTTTAGGGGAAAAACAGGGATTTTTATGAAAATAAGCGATATTTAATGTTAAAAACAGGGATTTCTATGAAAATAAGCAATATTTTAGGGGAAAAACAGGGATTTCTATGAAAATAAGCGATATTTAAGGGGAAAAACAGGGATTTCTATGAAAATAAGCGATATTTTAGGGTTAAAAACAGGGATTTCTATGAAAATAAGCGATATTTAATGTTAAAAACAGGGATTTCTATGAAAATAAGCGATATTTTAGGGGAAAAACAGGGATTTCCATGAAAATAAGCGATATTTTAGGGGAAAAACAGGGATTTCGATGAAAATAAGCAATATTTAAGGGGAAAAACATGGATTTCTATGAAAATAAGCGATATTTAAGGTTAAAAACAGGGATTTCGATGAAAATAAGCGATATTTTAGGGGAAAAACAGGGATTTCTATGAAAATAAGCGATATTTCTGGGTTAAAAACAGGGATTTCTATGAAAATAAGCGATATTTTAGGGGAAAAACAGGGATTTCGATGAAAATAAGCGATATTTTAGGGTTAAAAACAAAGATTTCTATGAAAATAAGCGATATTTTAGGGGAAAAACAGGGATTTCTATGAAAATAAGCGATATTTTAAGGGGAAAAACAGGGATTTCTATGAAAATAAGCGATATTTTTGGGTTAAAAACAGGGATTTCTATGAAAATAAGCGATATTTTTGGGTTGAAAACAGGGATTTCTATGAAAATAAGCGATATTTTAGGGGAAAAACAGGGATTTCTAAGAAAATAAGCGATATTTTTGGGTTAAAAACAGGGATTTCTATGAAAACAAGCGATATTTTTGGGTTAAAAACAGGGATTTCCATGAAAATAAGCGATATTTTTGGGTTAAAAACAGGGATTTCCATGAAAATAAGCGATATTTAAGGGGAAAAACAGGGATTTCTATGAAAATAAGCGATATTTTAGGGGAAAAACAGGGATTTCTATGAAAATAAGCGATATTTTAGGGGAAAAACAGGGATTTCTATGAAAATAAGCGATATTTTAGGGGAAAAACAGGGATTTCTATGAAAATAAGCGATATTTTAGGGGAAAAACAGGGATTTCTATGAAAATAAGCGATATTTTTGGGTTAAAAACAGGGATTTCTATGAAAATAAGCGATATTTTAGGGGAAAAACAGGGATTTCCATGAAAATAAGCGATATTTTTGGGTTAAAAACAGGGATTTCTATGAAAATAAGCGATATTTTAGGGGAAAAACAGGGATTTCTATGAAAATAAGCGATATTTTAGGTTAAAAACAGGGATTTCTATGAAAATAAGCGATATTTTAGGGGAAAAACAGGGATTTCCATGAAAATAAGCGATATTTAAGGGGAAAAACAGGGATTTCCATGAAAATAAGCGATATTTTAAGGGGAAAAAAAGATTTCGATGAAAATAAGCGATATTTTAGGTTAAAAACAGGGATTTCTATGAAAATAAGAGATATTTAAGGTTAAAAACAGGGATTTCCATGAAAATAAGCGATATTTTAGGGTTAAAAACAGGGATTTCCATGAAAATAAGCGATATTTTTGAGTTAAAAACAGGGATTTCTATGAAAATAAGCGATATTTTAGGTTAAAAACAGGGATTTCTATGAAAATAAGCGATATTTTAGGGGAAAAACAGGGATTTCCATGAAAACAAGCGATATTTTTGGGTTAAAAACAGGGATTTCGATGAAAATAAGCGATATTTTAGGGGAAAAACAGGGATTTCCATGAAAATAAGCGATATTTTTGGGTTAAAAACAGGGATTTCTATGAAAATAAGCGATATTTTTGGGTTAAAAACAGGGATTTCCATAAAAATAAGCGATATTTAAGGTTAAAAACAGGGATTTCTATGAAAATAAGCGATATTTAAGGGGAAAAACAGGGATTTCTATGAAAATAAGCGATGTTTTCAGGGGAAAAACAGAGATTTCCATGAAAATAAGCGATATTTTAAGGGGAAAAACAGGGATTTCTATGAAAATAAGCGATATTTTTGGGTTAAAAACAGGGATTTTGATGAAAATAAGCGATATTTAAGGGGAAAAACAGGGATTTCTAAGAAAATAAGCGATATTTTTGGGTTAAAAACAGGGATTTCTATGAAAATAAGCGATATTTTTGGGTTAAAAACAGGGATTTCTATGAAAATAAGCGATATTTTAGGGGAAAAACAGGGATTTCTATGAAAATAAGCGATATTTTAGGGGAAAAACAGGGATTTCCATGAAAATAAGCGATATTTTATGGGAAAAACAGGGATTTCTATGAAAATAAGCAATATTTTTGGGTTAAAAACAGGGATTTCTATGAAAATAAGCGATATTTTTCGGTTAAAAACAGGGATTTCTATGAAAATAAGCGATATTTTAGAGGAAAAACAGGGATTTCTATGAAAATAAGCGATATTTTAGGGGAAAAACAAGGATTTCCATGAAAATAAGCGATATTTTCAGGGGAAAAACAGGGATTTCCATGAAAATAAGCGATATTTTTGGGTTAAAAACAGGGATTTCCATGAAAATAAGCGATATTTTTGGGTTAAAAACAGGGATTTCCATGAAAATAAGCGATATTTTTGGGTTAAAAACAGGGATTTCCATGAAAATAAGCGATATTTTAGGGGAAAAACAGGGATTTCCATGAAAATAAGCGATATTTTAAGGGGAAAAACAGGGATTTCTATGAAAATAAGCGATATTTTCGGGTTAAAAACAGGGATTTCTATGAAAATAAGCGATATTTAAGGTTAAAAACAGGGAATTCCATGAAAATAAGCGATATTTTTGGGTTAAAAACAGGGATTTCTATGAAAATAAGCGATATTTTAGGGGAAAAACAGGGATTTCTATGAAAATAAGCGATATTTTAGGTTAAAAACAGGGATTTCTATGAAAATAAGCGATATTTTAGGGGAAAAACAGGGATTTCCATGAAAATAAGCGATATTTTAGGGGAAAAACAGGGATTTCTATGAAAATAAGCGATATTTTAAGGGGAAAAACAGGGATTTCTATGAAAATAAGCGATATTTTTGGGTTAAAAACAGGGATTTCCATGAAAATAAGCGATATTTTTCGGTTAAAAACAGGGATTTCTATGAAAATAAGCGATATTTTAGGGGAAAAACAGGGATTTCTATGAAAATAAGCGATATTTTAGGGGAAAAACAGGGATTTCTATGAAAATAAGCGATATTTTAGGTTAAAAACAGGGATTTCTATGAAAATAAGCGATATTTAAGGTTAAAAACAGGGATTTCCATGAAAATAAGCGATATTTTTGGGTTAAAAACAGGGATTTCCATGAAAATAAGCGATATTTTTGGGTTAAAACAGGGATTTCCAAGAAAATAAGCGATATTTTTGGGTTAAAAACAGGGATTTCTATGAAAATAAGCGATATTTTAGGGTTAAAAACAGGGATTTCCATGAAAATAAGCGATATTTTTGGGTTAAACCAGGGATTTCCATGAAAATAAGCGATATTTTAGGGGAAAAACAGGGATTTCCATGAAAATAAGAGATATTTTAAGGGGAAAAACAGGGATTTCTATGAAAATAAGCGATATTTTTGGGTTAAAAATAGGGATTTTGATGAAAATACGCGATATTTTAGGGGAAAAACAGGGATTTCTATGATAATAAGCGATATTTCTGGGTTAAAAACAGGGATTTCTATGAAAATAAGCGATATTTTAGGTTAAAAACAGGGATTTCTATGAAAATAAGCGATATTTAAGGGGAAAAACAGGGATTTTGATGAAAATAAGCGATATTTTAGGTTAAAAACAGGGATTTTCCATAAAAATAAGCAATATTTAAGGGGAAAAACAGGGATTTCTATGAAAATAAGCGATATTTAAGGTTAAAAACAGGGATTTCTATGAAAATAACCGATATTTAAGGGGAAAAACTGGGAGTTCGATGAAAATAAGCGATATTTTAGGGGAAAAACAGGGATTTCTATGAAAATAAGCGATATTTCAGGGGAAAAACAGGGTTTTCTATGAAAATAAGCGATATTTTAGGGGAAAAACAGGGATTTCTATGAAAATAAGCGATATTTTAGGGGAAAAACAGGGATTTCTATGAAAATAAGCGATATTTTAGGGGAAAAACAGGGATTTCTATGAAAATAAGCGATATTTCAGAGGAAAAACAGGGATTTCTATGAAAATAAGCGATATTTTAGGGGAAAAACAGGGATTTCTATGAAAATAAGCGATATTTAAGGTTAAAAACAGGGATTTCTATGAAAATAAGCGATATTTTAGGTTAAAAACAGGGATTTCTATGAAAATAAGCGATATTTTAGGGGAAAAACAGGGATTTCTATGAAAATAAGCGATATTTTAAGGGGAAAAACAGGGATTTCTATGAAAATAAGCGATATTTTAGGGTTAAAAACAGGGATTTCTATGAAAATAAGCGATATTTCTGGGTTAAAAACAGGGATTTCAATGAAAATAAGCGATATTTTATGGGAAAAACAGGGATTTCTAAGAAAATAAGCGATATTTTTGGGTTAAAAACAGGGATTTCTATGAAAACAAGCGATATTTTTGGGTTAAAAACAGGGATTTCCATGAAAATAAGCGATATTTTTGGGTTAAAAACAGGGTTTTCTATGAAAATAAGCGATATTTTAAGGGGAAAAACAGGGATTTCTATGAAAATAAGCGATATTTTAGGGGAAAAACAGGGATTTCCATGAAAATAAGCGATATTTTTGGGTTAAAAACAGGGATTTCTATGAAAATAAGCGATATTTTAGGGGAAAAACAGGGATTTCTATGAAAATAAGCGATATTTTAGGGGAAAAACAGGGATTTCTATGAAAATAAGCGATATTTTAGGGGGAAAAACAGGGATTTCCATGAAAATAAGCGATATTTAAGGGGAAAAACAGGGATTTCCATGAAAATAAGCGATATTTTAAGGGGAAAAAAAGATTTCGATGAAAATAAGCGATATTTTAGGTTAAAAACAGGGATTTCTATGAAAATAAGAGATATTTAAGGTTAAAAACAGGGATTTCCATGAAAATAAGCGATATTTTAGGGTTAAAAACAGGGATTTCCATGAAAATAAGCGATATTTTTGAGTTAAAAACAGGGATTTCTATGAAAATAAGCGATATTTTAGGTTAAAAACAGGGATTTCTATGAAAATAAGCGATATTTTAGGGGAAAAAACAGGGATTTCCATGAAAACAAGCGATATTTTTGGGTTAAAAACAGGGATTTCGATGAAAATAAGCGATATTTTATGGGAAAAACAGGGATTTCCATGAAAATAAGCGATATTTTTGGGTTAAAAACAGGGATTTCTATGAAAATAAGCGATATTTTTGGGTTAAAAACAGGGATTTCCATAAAAATAAGCAATATTTAAGGTTAAAAACAGGGATTTCTATGAAAATAAGCGATATTTAAGGTTAAAAACAGGGATTTCGATGAAAATAAGCGATATTTAAGGGGAAAAACAGGGATTTCCATGAAAATAAGCGATATTTAAGGTTAAAAACAGGGATTTCGATGAAAATAAGCGATATTTTAGGGTTAAAAAACAGGGATTTCTATGAAAATAAGCGATATTTAATGTTAAAAACAGGGATTTCTATGAAAATAAGCGATATTTAATGTTAAAAACAGGGATTTCTATGAAAATAAGCGATATTTAAGGGGAAAAAACAGGGATTTCTATGAAAATAAGCGATATTTTAGGGGAAAAACAGGGATTTCCATGAAAATAAGCGATATTTTAGGGGAAAAACAGGGATTTCTATGAAAATAAGCGATATTTATGGGGAAAAACAGGGATTTCTATGAAAATAAGCGATATTTTAGGGTTAAAAACAGGGATTTCTATGAAAATAAGCGATATTTAAGGTTAAAAACAGGGATTTCGATTAAAATAAGCGATATTTAAGGGGAAAAACAGGGATTTCGATGAAAATAAGCGATATTTAAGGTTAAAAACAGGGATTTCCATGAAAATAAGCGATATTTTAGGGTTAAAAACAGGGATTTCTATGAAAATAAGCGATATTTTAGGTTAAAAACAGGGATTTCCATGAAAATAAGCGATATTTTAGGGGAAAAACAGGGATTTCGATGAAAATAAGCGATATTTAATGTTAAAAACAGGGATTTCTATGAAAATAAGCGATATTTTAGGGGAAAAACAGGGATTTCCATGAAAATAAGCGATATTTAATGTTAAAAACAGGGATTTCTATGAAAATAAGCAATATTTTAGGGGAAAAACAGGGATTTCGATGAAAATAAGCGATATTTTAGGGGAAAAACAGGGATTTCTATGAAAATAAGCGATATTTTAGGGTTAAAAACAGGGATTTCTATGAAAATAAGCGATATTTAATGTTAAAAACAGGGATTTCTATGAAAATAAGCGATATTTTAGGGGAAAAACAGGGATTTCCATGAAAATAAGCGATATTTTAGGGGAAAAACAGGGATTTCGATGAAAATAAGCAATATTTAAGGGGAAAAACATGGATTTCTATGAAAATAAGCGATATTTAAGGTTAAAAACAGGGATTTCGATGAAAATAAGCGATATTTTAGGGGAAAAACAGGGATTTCTATGAAAATAAGCGATATTTAACGTTAAAAACAGGGATTTCTATGAAAATAAGCGATATTTTAGGGGAAAAACAGGGATTTCGATGAAAATAAGCGATATTTTAGGGTTAAAAACAAAGATTTCTATGAAAATAAGCGATATTTTAGGGGAAAAACAGGGATTTCTATGAAAATAAGCGATATTTTAAGGGGAAAAACAGGGATTTCTATGAAAATAAGCGATATTTTTGGGTTAAAAACAGGGATTTCCATGAAAATAAGCGATATTTTTGGGTTAAAAACAGGGATTTCTATGAAAATAAGCGATATTTTAGGGGAAAAACAGGGATTTCTAAGAAAATAAGCGATATTTTTGGGTTAAAAACAGGGATTTCTATGAAAACAAGCGATATTTTTGGGGTAAAAACAGGGATTTCCATGAAAATAAGCGATATTTTTGGGTTAAAAACAGGGATTTCTATGAAAATAAGCGATTTTTTAGGGGAAAAACAGGGATTTCTATGAAAATAAGCGATATTTTAGGGGAAAAACAGGGATTTCTATGAAAATAAGCGATATTTTAGGGGAAAAACAGGGATTTCTATGAAAATAAGCGATATTTTAGGGGAAAAACAGGGATTTCTATGAAAATAAGCGATATTTTAGGGGACAAACAGGGATTTCTATGAAAATAAGCGATATTTTTGGGTTAAAAACAGGGATTTCTATGAAAATAAGCGATATTTTAGGGGAAAAACAGGGATTTCCATGAAAATAAGCGATATTTTTGGGTTAAAAACAGGGATTTCTATGAAAATAAGCGATATTTTAGGGGAAAAACAGGGATTTCTATGAAAATAAGCGATATTTTAGGTTAAAAACAGGGATTTCTATGAAAATAAGCGATATTTTAGGGGAAAAACAGGGATTTCCATGAAAATAAGCGATATTTAAGGGGAAAAACAGGGATTTCCATGAAAATAAGCGATATTTTAAGGGGAAAAAAAGATTTCGATGAAAATAAGCGATATTTTAGGTTAAAAACAGGGATTTCTATGAAAATAAGAGATATTTAAGGTTAAAAACAGGGATTTCCATGAAAATAAGCGATATTTTAGGGTTAAAAACAGGGATTTCCATGAAAATAAGCGATATTTTTGAGTTAAAAACAGGGATTTCTATGAAAATAAGCGATATTTTAGGTTAAAAACAGGGATTTCTATTAAAATAAGCGATATTTTAGGGGAAAAACAGGGTTTTCCATGAAAACAAGCGATATTTTTGGGTTAAAAACAGGGATTTCGATGAAAATAAGCGATATTTTATGGGAAAAACAGGGATTTCCATGAAAATAAGCGATATTTTTGGGTTAAAAACAGGGATTTCTATGAAAATAAGCGATATTTTTGGGTTAAAAACAGGGATTTCCATAAAAATAAGCGATATTTAAGGTTAAAAACAGGGATTTCTATGAAAATAAGCGATATTTAAGGGGAAAAACAGGGATTTCTATGAAAATAAGCGATATTTTTGGGTTAAAAACAGGGATTTCTATGAAAACAAGCGATATTTTTGGGTTAAAAACAGGGATTTCCATGAAAATAAGCGATATTTTTGGGTTAAAAACAGGGTTTTCTATGAAAATAAGCGATATTTTAGGGGAAAAACAGGGATTTCTATGAAAATAAGCGATATTTTTGGGTTAAAAACAGGGATTTCTATGAAAATAAGCGATATTTTAGGGGAAAAACAGGGATTTCCATGAAAATAAGCGATATTTTTGGGTTAAAAACAGGGATTTCTATGAAAATAAGCGATATTTTAGGGGAAAAACAGGGATTTCTATGAAAATAAGCGATATTTTAGGGGAAAAACAGGGATTTCTATGAAAATAAGCGATATTTTAGGGGAAAAACAGGGATTTCCATGAAAATAAGCGATATTTAAGGGGAAAAAACAGGGATTTCCATGAAAATAAGCGATATTTTAAGGGGAAAAACAGGGATTTCCATGAAAATAAGCGATATTTTAGGTTAAAAACAGGGATTTCGATGAAAATAAGCGATATTTTATGTTAAAAACAGGGATTTCTATGAAAATAAGCGATATTTTAGGGGAAAAACAGGGATTTCCATGAAAATAAGCGATATTTAATGTTAAAAACAGGGATTTCTATGAAAATAAGCGATATTTTAGGTTAAAAACAGGGATTTCTATGAAAATAAGCGATATTTTAGGGGAAAAACAGGGATTTCCATGAAAACAAGCGATATTTTTGGGTTAAAAACAGGGATTTCGATGAAAATAAGCGATATTTTATGGGAAAAACAGGGATTTCCATGAAAATAAGCGATATTTTTGGGTTAAAAACAGGGATTTCTATGAAAATAAGCGATATTTTTGGGTTAAAAACAGGGATTTCCATAAAAATAAGCGATATTTAAGGTTAAAAAACAGGGATTTCTATGAAAATAAGCGATATTTAAGGTTAAAAACAGGGATTTCGATGAAAATAAGCGATATTTAAGGGGAAAAACAGGGATTTCCATGAAAATAAGCGATATTTAAGGTTAAAAACAGGGATTTCCATGAAAATAAGCGATATTTTAGGGTTAAAAACAGGGATTTCTATGAAAATAAGCGATATTTAATGTTAAAAACAGGGATTTCTATGAAAATAAGCGATATTTAATGTTAAAAACAGGGATTTCTATGAAAATAAGCGATATTTAAGGGGAAAAACAGGGATTTCTATGAAAATAAGCGATATTTTAGGGGAAAAACAGGGATTTCTATGAAAATACGCGATATTTTAAGGGAAAAACAGGGATTTCTATGAAAATAAGCGATATTTATGGGGAAAAACAGGGATTTCTATGAAAATAAGCGATATTTTAGGGTTAAAAACAGGGATTTCTATGAAAATAAGCGATATTTAATGTTAAAAACAGGGATTTCCATGAAAATAAGCAATATTTTAGGGGAAAAACAGGGATTTCGATGAAAATAAGCGATATTTTAGGGGAAAAACAGGGATTTCTATGAAAATAAGCGATATTTTAGGGTTAAAAACAGGGATTTCTATGAAAATAAGCGATATTTAATGTTAAAAACAGGGATTTCTATGAAAATAAGCGATATTTTAGGGGAAAAACAGGGATTTCCATGAAAATAAGCGATATTTTAGGGTTAAAAACAGGGATTTCTATGAAAATAAGCGATATTTAATGTTAAAAACAGGGATTTCCATGAAAATAAGCAATATTTTAGGGGAAAAACAGGGATTTCGATGAAAATAAGCGATATTTTAGGGGAAAAACAGGGATTTCGATGAAAATAAGCGATATTTTATGTTAAAAACAGGGATTTCTATGAAAATAAGCGATATTTTAGGGGAAAAACAGGGATTTCCATGAAAATAAGCGATATTTAATGTTAAAAACAGGGATTTCTATGAAAATAAGCAATATTTTAGGGGAAAAAACAGGGATTTCGATGAAAATAAGCGATATTTTAGGGGAAAAAACAGGGATTTCTATGAAAATAAGCGATATTTTAGGGTTAAAAACAGGGATTTCTATGAAAATAAGCGATATTTAATGTTAAAAACAGGGATTTCTATGAAAATAAGCGATATTTTAGGGGAAAAACAGGGATTTCCATGAAAATAAGCGATATTCTAGGGGAAAAACAGGGATTTCGATGAAAATAAGCAATATTTAAGGGGAAAAACATGGATTTCTATGAAAATAAGCGATATTTAAGGTTAAAAACAGGGATTTCGATGAAAATAAGCGATATTTTAGGGGAAAAACAGGGATTTCTATGAAAATAAGCGATATTTAACGTTAAAAACAGGGATTTCTATGAAAATAAGCGATATTTTAGGGGAAAAACAGGGATTTCGATGAAAATAAGCGATATTTTAGGGTTAAAAACAAAGATTTCTATGAAAATAAGCGATATTTTAGGGGAAAAACAGGGATTTCTATGAAAATAAGCGATATTTTAAGGGGAAAAACAGGGATTTCTATGAAAATAAGCGATATTTTTGGGTTAAAAACAGGGATTTCCATGAAAATAAGCGATATTTTAGGGGAAAAACAGGGATTTCTATGAAAATAAGCGATATTTTAGGGGAAAAACAGGGATTTCTAAGAAAATAAGCGATATTTTTGGGTTAAAAACAGGGATTTCTATGAAAACAAGCGATATTTTTGGGTTAAAAACAGGGATTTCCATGAAAATAAGCGATATTTTTGGGTTAAAAACAGGGATTTCCATGAAAATAAGCGATATTTTAGGGGAAAAACAGGGATTTCCATGAAAATAAGCGATATTTTAGGGGAAAAACAGGGATTTCTATGAAAATAAGCGATATTTTAGGGGAAAAACAGGGATTTCTATGAAAATAAGCGATATTTTAGGGGAAAAACAGGGATTTCTATGAAAATAAGCGATATTTTAGGGGAAAAACAGGGATTTCTATGAAAATAAGCGATATTTTTGGGTTAAAAACAGGGATTTCTATGAAAATAAGCGATATTTTAGGGGAAAAACAGGGATTTCCATGAAAATAAGCGATATTTTAGGGGAAAAACAGGGATTTCTATGAAAATAAGCGATATTTTAGGTTAAAAACAGGGATTTCTATGAAAATAAGCGATATTTTAGGGGAAAAACAGGGATTTCCATGAAAACAAGCGATATTTTTGAGTTAAAAACAGGGATTTCTATGAAAATAAGCGATATTTTAGGTTAAAAACAGGGATTTCTATGAAAATAAGCGATATTTTAGGGGAAAAACAGGGATTTCCATGAAAACAAGCGATATTTTTGGGTTAAAAACAGGGATTTCGATGAAAATAAGCGATATTTTATGGGAAAAACAGGGATTTCCATGAAAATAAGCGATATTTTTGGGTTAAAAACAGGGATTTCTATGAAAATAAGCGATATTTTTGGGTTAAAAACAGGGATTTCCATAAAAATAAGCGATATTTAAGGTTAAAAACAGGGATTTCTATGAAAATAAGCGATATTTAAGGGGAAAAACAGGGATTTCTATGAAAATAAGCGATGTTTTCAGGGGAAAAACAGAGATTTCCATGAAAATAAGCGATATTTTTGGGTTAAAAACAGGGATTTCTATGAAAATAAGCGATATTTTTGGGTTAAAAACAGGGATTTTGATGAAAATAAGCGATATTTAAGGGGAAAAACAGGGATTTCTAAGAAAATAAGCGATATTTTTGGGTTAAAAACAGGGATTTCTATGAAAATAAGCGATATTTTTGGGTTAAAAACAGGGATTTCTATGAAAATAAGCGATATTTTAGGGGAAAAACAGGGATTTCTATGAAAATAAGCGATATTTTTGGGTTAAACCAGGGATTTCCATGAAAATAAGCGATATTTTATGGGAAAAACAGGGATTTCTATGAAAATAAGCAATATTTTTGGGTTAAAAACAGGGATTTCTATGAAAATAAGCGATATTTTTGGGTTAAAAACAGGGATTTCTATGAAAATAAGCGATATTTAAGGTTAAAAACAGGGATTTCTATGAAAATAAGCGATATTTAAGGTTAAAAACAGGGATTTCTATGAAAATAAGCGATATTTAAGGGGAAAAACAGGGATTTCTATGAAAATAAGCGATATTTTTGGGTTAAAAACAGGGATTTCTATGAAAACAAGCGATATTTTTGGGTTAAAAACAGGGATTTCCATGAAAATAAGCGATATTTTTGGGTTAAAAACAGGGTTTTCTATGAAAATAAGCGATATTTTAGGGGAAAAACAGGGATTTCTATGAAAATAAGCGATATTTTTGGGTTAAAAACAGGGATTTCTATGAAAATAAGCGATATTTTAGGGGAAAAACAGGGATTTCCATGAAAATAAGCGATATTTTTGGGTTAAAAACAGGGATTTCTATGAAAATAAGCGATATTTTAGGGGAAAAACAGGGATTTCTATGAAAATAAGCGATATTTTAGGGGAAAAACAGGGATTTCTATGAAAATAAGCGATATTTTAGGGGAAAAACAGGGATTTCCATGAAAATAAGCGATATTTAAGGGGAAAAACAGGGATTTCCATGAAAATAAGCGATATTTTAAGGGGAAAAACAGGGATTTCCATGAAAATAAGCGATATTTTAGGTTAAAAACAGGGATTTCGATGAAAATAAGCGATATTTTATGTTAAAAAACAGGGATTTCTATGAAAATAAGCGATATTTTAGGGGAAAAACAGGGATTTCCATGAAAATAAGCGATATTTAATGTTAAAAACAGGGATTTCTATGAAAATAAGCGATATTTTAGGTTAAAAACAGGGATTTCTATGAAAATAAGCGATATTTTAGGGGAAAAACAGGGATTTCCATGAAAACAAGCGATATTTTTGGGTTAAAAACAGGGATTTCGATGAAAATAAGCGATATTTTATGGGAAAAACAGGGATTTCCATGAAAATAAGCGATATTTTTGGGTTAAAAACAGGGATTTCTATGAAAATAAGCGATATTTTTGGGTTAAAAACAGGGATTTCCATAAAAATAAGCGATATTTAAGGTTAAAAACAGGGATTTCTATGAAAATAAGCGATATTTAAGGTTAAAAACAGGGATTTCGATGAAAATAAGCGATATTTAAGGGGAAAAAACAGGGATTTCCATGAAAATAAGCGATATTTAAGGTTAAAAACAGGGATTTCCATGAAAATAAGCGATATTTTAGGGTTAAAAACAGGGATTTCTATGAAAATAAGCGATATTTAATGTTAAAAAACAGGGATTTCTATGAAAATAAGCGATATTTTAGGGGAAAAACAGGGATTTCTATGAAAATAAGCGATATTTAAGGGGAAAAACAGGGATTTCTATGAAAATAAGCGATATTTTAGGGGAAAAACAGGGATTTCTATGAAAATACGCGATATTTTAAGGGAAAAACAGGGATTTCTATGAAAATAAGCGATATTTATGGGGAAAAACAGGGATTTCTATGAAAATAAGCGATATTTTAGGGTTAAAAACAGGGATTTCTATGAAAATAAGCGATATTTAATGTTAAAAACAGGGATTTCCATGAAAATAAGCAATATTTTAGGGGAAAAACAGGGATTTCGATGAAAATAAGCGATATTTTAGGGGAAAAACAGGGATTTCTATGAAAATAAGCGATATTTTAGGGTTAAAAACAGGGTTTTCTATGAAAATAAGCGATATTTAATGTTAAAAACAGGGATTTCTATGAAAATAAGCGATATTTTAGGGGAAAAACAGGGATTTCCATGAAAATAAGCGATATTTTAGGGTTAAAAACAGGGATTTCTATGAAAATAAGCGATATTTAATGTTAAAAACAGGGATTTCCATGAAAATAAGCAATATTTTAGGGGAAAAACAGGGATTTCGATGAAAATAAGCGATATTTTAGGGGAAAAACAGGGATTTCGATGAAAATAAGCGATATTTTATGTTAAAAACAGGGATTTCTATGAAAATAAGCGATATTTTAGGGGAAAAACAGGGATTTCCATGAAAATAAGCGATATTTAATGTTAAAAACAGGGATTTCTATGAAAATAAGCAATATTTTAGGGGAAAAACAGGGATTTCGATGAAAATAAGCGATATTTTAGGGGAAAAACAGGGATTTCTATGAAAATAAGCGATATTTTAGGGTTAAAAACAGGGATTTCTATGAAAATAAGCGATATTTAATGTTAAAAACAGGGATTTCTATGAAAATAAGCGATATTTTAGGGGAAAAACAGGGATTTCCATGAAAATAAGCGATATTTTAGGGGAAAAAACAGGGATTTCGATGAAAATAAGCAATATTTAAGGGGAAAAACATGGATTTCTATGAAAATAAGCGATATTTAAGGTTAAAAACAGGGATTTCGATGAAAATAAGCGATATTTTAGGGGAAAAACAGGGATTTCTATGAAAATAAGCGATATTTAACGTTAAAAACAGGGATTTCTATGAAAATAAGCGATATTTTAGGGGAAAAACAGGGATTTCGATGAAAATAAGCGATATTTTAGGGTTAAAAACAAAGATTTCTATGAAAATAAGCGATATTTTAGGGGAAAAACAGGGATTTCTATGAAAATAAGCGATATTTTAAGGGGAAAAACAGGGATTTCTATGAAAATAAGCGATATTTTTGGGTTAAAAACAGGGATTTCCATGAAAATAAGCGATATTTTAGGGGAAAAACAGGGATTTCTATGAAAATAAGCGATATTTTAGGGGAAAAACAGGGATTTCTAAGAAAATAAGCGATATTTTTGGGTTAAAAACAGGGATTTCTATGAAAACAAGCGATATTTTTGGGTTAAAAACAGGGATTTCCATGAAAATAAGCGATATTTTTGGGTTAAAAACAGGGATTTCCATGAAAATAAGCGATATTTAAAAGGAAAAACAGGGATTTCTATGAAAATAAGCGATATTTTAGGGGAAAAACAGGGATTTCTATGAAAATAAGCGATATTTTAGGGGAAAAACAGGGATTTCTATGAAAATAAGCGATATTTTAGGGGAAAAACAGGGATTTCTATGAAAATAAGCGATATTTTAGGGGAAAAACAGGGATTTCTATGAAAATAAGCGATATTTTTGGGTTAAAAACAGGGATTTCTATGAAAATAAGCGATATTTTAGGGGAAAAACAGGGATTTCCATGAAAATAAGCGATATTTTAGGGGAAAAACAGGGATTTCTATGAAAATAAGCGATATTTTAGGTTAAAAACAGGGATTTCTATGAAAATAAGCGATATTTTAGGGGAAAAACAGGGATTTCCATGAAAACAAGCGATATTTTTGAGTTAAAAACAGGGATTTCTATGAAAATAAGCGATATTTTAGGTTAAAAACAGGGATTTCTATGAAAATAAGCGATATTTTAGGGGAAAAACAGGGATTTCCATGAAAACAAGCGATATTTTTGGGTTAAAAACAGGGATTTCGATGAAAATAAGCGATATTTTATGGGAAAAACAGGGATTTCCATGAAAATAAGCGATATTTTTGGGTTAAAAACAGGGATTTCTATGAAAATAAGCGATATTTTTGGGTTAAAAACAGGGATTTCCATAAAAATAAGCGATATTTAAGGTTAAAAACAGGGATTTCTATGAAAATAAGCGATATTTAAGGGGAAAAACAGGGATTTCTATGAAAATAAGCGATGTTTTCAGGGGAAAAACAGAGATTTCCATGAAAATAAGCGATATTTTTGGGTTAAAAACAGGGATTTCTATGAAAATAAGCGATATTTTTGGGTTAAAAACAGGGATTTTGATGAAAATAAGCGATATTTAAGGGGAAAAACAGGGATTTCTAAGAAAATAAGCGATATTTTTGGGTTAAAAACAGGGATTTCTATGAAAATAAGCGATATTTTTGGGTTAAAAACAGGGATTTCTATGAAAATAAGCGATATTTTAGGGGAAAAACAGGGATTTCTATGAAAATAAGCGATATTTTAGGGGAAAAACAGGGATTTCCATGAAAATAAGCGATATTTTATGGGAAAAACAGGGATTTCTATGAAAATAAGCAATATTTTTGGGTTAAAAACAGGGATTTCTATGAAAATAAGCGATATTTTTGGGTTAAAAACAGGGATTTCTATGAAAATAAGCGATATTTAAGGTTAAAAACAGGGATTTCTATGAAAATAAGCGATATTTAAGGTTAAAAACAGGGATTTCGATGAAAATAAGCGATATTTTAGAGGAAAAACAGGGATTTCTATGAAAATAAGCGATATTTTAGGGGAAAAACAAGGATTTCCATGAAAATAAGCGATATTTTCAGGGGAAAAAACAGGGATTTCCATGAAAATAAGCGATATTTTTGGGTTAAAAACAGGGATTTCCATGAAAATAAGCGATATTTTTGGGTTAAAAACAGGGATTTCCATGAAAATAAGCGATATTTTTGGGTTAAAAACAGGGATTTCCATGAAAATAAGCGATATTTTAGGGGAAAAACAGGGATTTCCATGAAAATAAGCGATATTTTAAGGGGAAAAACAGGGATTTCTATGAAAATAAGCGATATTTTTGGGTTAAAAACAGGGATTTCTATGAAAATAAGCGATATTTAAGGTTAAAAACAGGGAATTCCATGAAAATAAGCGATATTTTTGGGTTAAAAACAGGGATTTCCATGAAAATAAGCGATATTTTTGGGTTAAAAACAGGGATTTCTATGAAAATAAGCGATATTTTAGGGGAAAAACAGGGATTTCTATGAAAATAAGCGATATTTTAGGTTAAAAACAGGGATTTCTATGAAAATAAGCGATATTTTAGGGGAAAAACAGGGATTTCCATGAAAATAAGCGATATTTTAGGGGAAAAACAGGGATTTCTATGAAAATAAGCGATATTTTAAGGGGAAAAACAGGGATTTCTATGAAAATAAGCGATATTTTTGGGTTAAAAACAGGGATTTCCATGAAAATAAGCGATATTTTTCGGTTTAAAACAGGGATTTCTATGAAAATAAGCGATATTTTAGGGGAAAAACTGGGATTTCCATGAAAATAAGCGATATTTTAGGGGAAAAACAGGGATTTCTATGAAAATAAGCGATATTTTAGGTTAAAAACAGGGATTTCTATGAAAATAAGCGATATTTAAGGTTAAAAACAGGGATTTCCATGAAAATAAGCGATATTTTTGGGTTAAAAACAGGGATTTCCATGAAAATAAGCGATATTTTTGGGATAAAACAGGGATTTCCAAGAAAATAAGCGATATTTTTGGGTTAAAAACAGGGATTTCTATGAAAATAAGCGATATTTTAGGGTTAAAAACAGGGATTTCCATGAAAATAAGCGATATTTTTGGGTTAAACCAGGGATTTCCATGAAAATAAGCGATATTTTAGGGGAAAAACAGGGATTTCCATGAAAATAAGAGATATTTTAAGGGGAAAAACAGGGATTTCTATGAAAATAAGCGATATTTTTGGGTTAAAAATAGGGATTTTGATGAAAATACGCGATATTTAAGGTTAAAAACAGGGATTTCTATGAAAATAAGCGATATTTCTGGGTTAAAAACAGGGATTTCTATGAAAATAAGCGATATTTTAGGTTAAAAACAGGGATTTCTATGAAAATAAGCGATATTTAAGGGGAAAAACAGGGATTTCTATGAAAATAAGCGATATTTTAGGTTAAAAACAGGGATTTTCCATAAAAATAAGCAATATTTAAGGGGAAAAACAGGGATTTCTATGAAAATAAGCGATATTTAAGGTTAAAAACAGGGATTTCTATGAAAATAACCGATATTTAAGGGGAAAAACTGGGAGTTCGATGAAAATAAGCGATATTTTAGGGGAAAAACAGGGATTTCTATGAAAATAAGCGATATTTCAGGGGAAAAACAGGGTTTTCTATGAAAATAAGCGATATTTTAGGGGAAAAACAGGGATTTCTATGAAAATAAGCGATATTTTAGGGGAAAAACAGGGATTTCTATGAAAATAAGCGATATTTTAGGGGAAAAACAGGGATTTCTATGAAAATAAGCGATATTTCAGAGGAAAAACAGGGATTTCTATGAAAATAAGCGATATTTTAGGGGAAAAACAGGGATTTCTATGAAAATAAGCGATATTTAAGGTTAAAAACAGGGATTTCTATGAAAATAAGCGATATTTTAGGTTAAAAACAGGGATTTCTATGAAAATAAGCGATATTTTAGGGGAAAAACAGGGATTTCTATGAAAATAAGCGATATTTTAAGGGGAAAAACAGGGATTTCTATGAAAATAAGCGATATTTTTGGGTTAAAAACAGGGATTTCTATGAAAATAAGCGATATTTTAGGGGAAAAACAGGGATTTCCATGAAAATAAGCGATATTTTATGGGAAAAACAGGGATTTCTAAGAAAATAAGCGATATTTTTGGGTTAAAAACAGGGATTTCTATGAAAACAAGCGATATTTTTGGGTTAAAAACAGGGATTTCCATGAAAATAAGCGATATTTTTGGGTTAAAAACAGGGATTTCCATGAAAATAAGCGATATTTAAGGTTAAAAACAGGGATTTCTATGAAAATAAGCGATATTTTAGGGGAAAAACAGGGATTTCGATGAAAATAAGCGATATTTTAGGGGAAAAACAGGGATTTCCATGAAAATAAGCGATATTTTAAGGGGAAAAACAGGGATTTCCATGAAAATAAGCGATATTTTTGGGTTAAAAACAGGGATTTCTATGAAAATAAGCGATATTTTCGGGGAAAAACAGGGATTTCTATGAAAATAAGCGATATTTTAGGGGAAAAACAGGGATTTCTATGAAAATAAGCGATATTTTTGGGATAAAACAGGGATTTCCAAGAAAATAAGCGATATTTTTGGGTTAAAAACAGGGATTTCCATGAAAATAAGCGATATTTTAAGGGGAAAAACAGGGATTTCCATGAAAACAAGCGATATTTTAGGTTAAAAACAGGGATTTCTATGAAAATAAGAGATATTTAAGGTTAAAAACAGGGATTTCCATGAAAATAAGCGATATTTTTGGGTTAAAAACAGGGATTTCCATGAAAATAAGCGATATTTTTGAGTTAAAAACAGGGATTTCTATGAAAATAAGCGATATTTTAGGTTAAAAACAGGGATTTCTATGAAAATAAGCGATATTTTAGGGGAAAAACAGGGATTTCCATGATAATAAGCGATATTTTTGGGTTAAAAACAGGGATTTCCATGAAAATAAGCGATATTTTATGGGAAAAACAGGGATTTCCATGAAAATAAGCGATATTTTTGGGTTAAAAACAGGGATTTCTATGAAAATAAGCGATATTTTTGGGTTAAAAACAGGGATTTCCATAAAAATAAGCGATATTTAAGGTTAAAAACAGGGATTTCTATGAAAATAAGCGATATTTTAGGGGAAAAACAGGGATTTCGATGAAAATAAGCGATATTTTAGGGGAAAAACAGGGATTTCCATGAAAATAAGCGATATTTTAAGGGGAAAAACAGGGATTTCCATGAAAATAAGCGATATTTTTGGGTTAAAAACAGGGATTTCTATGAAAATAAGCGATATTTTAGGGGAAAAACAGGGATTTCCATGAAAATAAGCGATATTTTATGGGAAAAACAGGGATTTCTATGAAAATAAGCGATATTTTTGGGATAAAACAGGGATTTCCAAGAAAATAAGCGATATTTTTGGGTTAAAAACAGGGATTTCTATGAAAATAAGCGATATTTTAGGGTTAAAAACAGGGATTTCCATGAAAATAAGCGATATTTTTGGGTTAAACCAGGGATTTCCATGAAAATAAGCGATATTTTAGGGGAAAAACAGGGATTTCCATGAAAATAAGAGATATTTTAAGGGGAAAAACAGGGATTTCTATGAAAATAAGCGATATTTTTGGGTTAAAAATAGGGATTTTGATGAAAATACGCGATATTTTAGGGGAAAAACAGGGATTTCTATGAAAATAAGCGATATTTCTGGGTTAAAAACAGGGATTTCTATGAAAATAAGCGATATTTTAGGTTAAAAACAGGGATTTCTATGAAAATAAGCGATATTTAAGGGGAAAAACAGGGATTTCTATGAAAATAAGCGATATTTTAGGTTAAAAACAGGGATTTTCCATAAAAATAAGCAATATTTAAGGGGAAAAACAGGGATTTCTATGAAAATAAGCGATATTTAAGGTTAAAAACAGGGATTTCTATGAAAATAACCGATATTTAAGGGGAAAAACTGGGATTTTGATGAAAATAAGCGATATTTTAGGGGAAAAACAGGGATTTCTATGAAAATAAGCGATATTTCAGGGGAAAAACAGGGTTTTCTATGAAAATAAGCGATATTTTAGGGGAAAAACAGGGATTTCTATGAAAATAAGCGATATTTTAGGGGAAAAACAGGGATTTCTATGAAAATAAGCGATATTTTAGGGGAAAAACAGGGATTTCTATGAAAATAAGCGATATTTTAGGGGAAAAACAGGGATTTCTATGAAAATAAGCGATATTTTAGGGGAAAAACAGGGATTTCTATGAAAATAAGCGATATTTCAGAGGAAAAACAGGGATTTCTATGAAAATAAGCGATATTTTAGGGGAAAAACAGGGATTTCTATGAAAATAAGCGATATTTAAGGTTAAAAACAGGGATTTCTATGAAAATAAGCGATATTTTAGGTTAAAAACAGGGATTTCTATGAAAATAAGCGATATTTTAGGGGAAAAACAGGGATTTCTATGAAAATAAGCGATATTTTAAGGGGAAAAACAGGGATTTCTATGAAAATAAGCGATATTTTTGGGTTAAAAACAGGGATTTCTATGAAAATAAGCGATATTTCTGGGTTAAAAACAGGGATTTCAATGAAAATAAGCGATATTTTATGGGAAAAACAGGGATTTCTAAGAAAATAAGCGATATTTTTGGGTTAAAAACAGGGATTTCTATGAAAACAAGCGATATTTTTGGGTTAAAAACAGGGATTTCCATGAAAATAAGCGATATTTTTGGGTTAAAAACAGGGTTTTCTATGAAAATAAGCGATATTTTAAGGGGAAAAACAGGGATTTCTATGAAAATAAGCGATATTTTAGGGGAAAAACAGGGATTTCCATGAAAATAAGCGATATTTTTGGGTTAAAAACAGGGATTTCTATGAAAATAAGCGATATTTTTGGGTTAAAAACAGGGATTTCCATGAAAATAAGCGATATTTTTGGGATAAAACAGGGATTTCCAAGAAAATAAGCGATATTTTTGGGTTAAAAACAGGGATTTCTATGAAAATAAGCGATATTTTAGGGTTAAAAACAGGGATTTCCATGAAAATAAGTGATATTTTTGGGTTAAACCAGGGATTTCCATGAAAATAAGCGATATTTTAGGGGAAAAACAGGGATTTCCATGAAAATAAGAGATATTTTAAGGGGAAAAACAGGGATTTCTATGAAAATAAGCGATATTTTTGGGTTAAAAATAGGGATTTTGATGAAAATACGCGATATTTTAGGGGAAAAACAGGGATTTCTATGAAAATAAGCGATATTTCTGGGTTAAAAACAGGGATTTCTATGAAAATAAGCGATATTTTAGGTTAAAAACAGGGATTTCTATGAAAATAAGCGATATTTAAGGGGAAAAAACAGGGATTTCTATGAAAATAAGCGATATTTTAGGTTAAAAACAGGGATTTTCCATAAAAATAAGCAATATTTAAGGGGAAAAACAGGGATTTCTATGAAAATAAGCGATATTTAAGGTTAAAAACAGGGATTTCTATGAAAATAACCGATATTTAAGGGGAAAAACTGGGAGTTCGATGAAAATAACCGATATTTAAGGGGAAAAACTGGGAGTTCGATGAAAATAAGCGATATTTTATGGGAAAAACAGGGATTTCCATGAAAATAAGCGATATTTTTGGGTTAAAAACAGGGATTTCTATGAAAATAAGCGATATTTTTGGGTTAAAAACAGGGATTTCCATAAAAATAAGCGATATTTAAGGTTAAAAACAGGGATTTCTATGAAAATAAGCGATATTTTAGGGGAAAAACAGGGATTTCGATGAAAATAAGCGATATTTTAGGGGAAAAACAGGGATTTCCATGAAAATAAGCGATATTTTAAGGGGAAAAACAGGGATTTCCATGAAAATAAGCGATATTTTTGGGTTAAAAACAGGGATTTCTATGAAAATAAGCGATATTTTAGGGGAAAAACAGGGATTTCCATGAAAATAAGCGATATTTTATGGGAAAAACAGGGATTTCTATGAAAATAAGCGATATTTTTGGGATAAAACAGGGATTTCCAAGAAAATAAGCGATATTTTTGGGTTAAAAACAGGGATTTCTATGAAAATAAGCGATATTTTAGGGTTAAAAACAGGGATTTCCATGAAAATAAGCGATATTTTTGGGTTAAACCAGGGATTTCCATGAAAATAAGCGATATTTTAGGGGAAAAACAGGGATTTCCATGAAAATAAGAGATATTTTAAGGGGAAAAACAGGGATTTCTATGAAAATAAGCGATATTTTTGGGTTAAAAATAGGGATTTTGATGAAAATACGCGATATTTTAGGGGAAAAACAGGGATTTCTATGAAAATAAGCGATATTTCTGGGTTAAAAACAGGGATTTCTATGAAAATAAGCGATATTTTAGGTTAAAAACAGGGATTTCTATGAAAATAAGCGATATTTAAGGGGAAAAACAGGGATTTCTATGAAAATAAGCGATATTTTAGGTTAAAAACAGGGATTTTCCATAAAAATAAGCAATATTTAAGGGGAAAAACAGGGATTTCTATGAAAATAAGCGATATTTCAGGGGAAAAACAGGGTTTTCTATGAAAATAAGCGATATTTTAGGGGAAAAACTGGGATTTCTATGAAAATAAGCGATATTTTAGGGGAAAAACAGGGATTTCTATGAAAATAAGCGATATTTTAGGGGAAAAACAGGGATTTCTATGAAAATAAGCGATATTTTAGGGGAAAAACAGGGATTTCCATGAAAATAAGCGATATTTTAGGGGAAAAACAGGGATTTCTATGAAAATAAGCGATATTTCAGAGGAAAAACAGGGATTTCTATGAAAATAAGCGATATTTTAGGGGAAAAACAGGGATTTCTATGAAAATAAGCGATATTTAAGGTTAAAAACAGGGATTTCTATGAAAATAAGCGATATTTTAGGTTAAAAACAGGGATTTCTATGAAAATAAGCGATATTTTAGGGGAAAAACAGGGATTTCTATGAAAATAAGCGATATTTTAAGGGGAAAAACAGGGATTTCTATGAAAATAAGCGATATTTTTGGGTTAAAAACAGGGATTTCTATGAAAATAAGCGATATTTCTGGGTTAAAAACAGGGATTTCAATGAAAATAAGCGATATTTTATGGGAAAAACAGGGATTTCTAAGAAAATAAGCGATATTTTTGGGTTAAAAACAGGGATTTCTATGAAAACAAGCGATATTTTTGGGTTAAAAACAGGGATTTCCATGAAAATAAGCGATATTTTTGGGTTAAAAACAGGGTTTTCTATGAAAATAAGCGATATTTTAAGGGGAAAAACAGGGATTTCTATGAAAATAAGCGATATTTTAGGGGAAAAACAGGGATTTCCATGAAAATAAGCGATATTTTTGGGTTAAAAACAGGGATTTCTATGAAAATAAGCGATATTTTTGGGTTAAAAACAGGGATTTCCATGAAAATAAGCGATATTTTTGGGATAAAACAGGGATTTCCAAGAAAATAAGCGATATTTTTGGGTTAAAAACAGGGATTTCTATGAAAATAAGCGATATTTTAGGGTTAAAAACAGGGATTTCCATGAAAATAAGCGATATTTTTGGGTTAAACCAGGGATTTCCATGAAAATAAGCGATATTTTAGGGGAAAAACAGGGATTTCCATGAAAATAAGAGATATTTTAAGGGGAAAAACAGGGATTTCTATGAAAATAAGCGATATTTTTGGGTTAAAAATAGGGATTTTGATGAAAATACGCGATATTTAAGGTTAAAAACAGGGATTTCTATGAAAATAAGCGATATTTCTGGGTTAAAAACAGGGATTTCTATGAAAATAAGCGATATTTTAGGTTAAAAACAGGGATTTCTATGAAAATAAGCGATATTTTTGGGTTAAAAACAGGGATTTCTATGAAAATAAGCGATATTTTAGGTTAAAAACAGGGATTTTCCATAAAAATAAGCAATATTTAAGGGGAAAAACAGGGATTTCTATGAAAATAAGCGATATTTAAGGTTAAAAACAGGGATTTCTATGAAAATAACCGATATTTAAGGGGAAAAACTGGGAGTTCGATGAAAATAAGCGATATTTTAGGGGAAAAACAGGGATTTCTATGAAAATAAGCGATATTTTAGGGGAAAAACAGGGATTTCCATGATAATAAGCGATATTTTTGGGTTAAAAACAGGGATTTCGATGAAAATAAGCGATATTTTATGGGAAAAACAGGGATTTCCATGAAAATAAGCGATATTTTTGGGTTAAAAACAGGGATTTCTATGAAAATAAGCGATATTTTTGGGTTAAAAACAGGGATTTCCATAAAAATAAGCGATATTTAAGGTTAAAAACAGGGATTTCTATGAAAATAAGCGATATTTTAGGGGAAAAACAGGGATTTCGATGAAAATAAGCGATATTTTAGGGGAAAAACAGGGATTTCCATGAAAATAAGCGATATTTTAAGGGGAAAAACAGGGATTTCCATGAAAATAAGCGATATTTTTGGGTTAAAAACAGGGATTTCTATGAAAATAAGCGATATTTTAGGGGAAAAACAGGGATTTCCATGAAAATAAGCGATATTTTATGGGAAAAACAGGGATTTCTATGAAAATAAGCGATATTTTTGGGATAAAACAGGGATTTCCAAGAAAATAAGCGATATTTTTGGGTTAAAAACAGGGATTTCTATGAAAATAAGCGATATTTTAGGGTTAAAAACAGGGATTTCCATGAAAATAAGCGATATTTTTGGGTTAAACCAGGGATTTCCATGAAAATAAGCGATATTTTAGGGGAAAAACAGGGATTTCCATGAAAATAAGAGATATTTTAAGGGGAAAAACAGGGATTTCTATGAAAATAAGCGATATTTTTGGGTTAAAAATAGGGATTTTGATGAAAATACGCGATATTTTAGGGGAAAAACAGGGATTTCTATGAAAATAAGCGATATTTCTGGGTTAAAAACAGGGATTTCTATGAAAATAAGCGATATTTTAGGTTAAAAACAGGGATTTCTATGAAAATAAGCGATATTTAAGGGGAAAAACAGGGATTTCTATGAAAATAAGCGATATTTTAGGTTAAAAACAGGGATTTTCCATAAAAATAAGCAATATTTAAGGGGAAAAACAGGGATTTCTATGAAAATAAGCGATATTTAAGGTTAAAAACAGGGATTTCTATGAAAATAACCGATATTTAAGGGGAAAAACAGGGATTTCGATGAAAATAAGCGATATTTTAGGGGAAAAACAGGGATTTCTATGAAAATAAGCGATATTTCAGGGGAAAAACAGGGATTTCTATGAAAATAAGCGATATTTTAGGGGAAAAACAGGGATTTCTATGAAAATAAGCGATATTTTAGGGGAAAAACAGGGATTTCTATGAAAATAAGCGATATTTTAGGGGAAAAACAGGGATTTCTATGAAAATAAGCGATATTTTAGGGGAAAAACAGGGATTTCTATGAAAATAAGCGATATTTCAGAGGAAAAACAGGGATTTCTATGAAAATAAGCGATATTTTAGGGGAAAAAACAGGGATTTCTATGAAAATAAGCGATATTTAAGGTTAAAAACAGGGATTTCTATGAAAATAAGCGATATTTTAGGTTAAAAACAGGGATTTCTATGAAAATAAGCGATATTTTAGGGGAAAAACAGGGATTTCTATGAAAATAAGCGATATTTTAAGGGGAAAAACAGGGATTTCCATGAAAATAAGCGATATTTTTGGGTTAAAAACAGGGATTTCTATGAAAATAAGCGATATTTTAGGGTTAAAAACAGGGATTTCCATGAAAATAAGCGATATTTTTGGGTTAAACCAGGGATTTCCATGAAAATAAGCGATATTTTAGGGGAAAAAACAGGGATTTCCATGAAAATAAGAGATATTTTAAGGGGAAAAACAGGGATTTCTATGAAAATAAGCGATATTTTTGGGTTAAAAATAGGGATTTTGATGAAAATACGCGATATTTTAGGGGAAAAACAGGGATTTCTATGAAAATAAGCGATATTTCTGGGTTAAAAACAGGGATTTCTATGAAAATAAGCGATATTTTAGGTTAAAAACAGGGATTTCTATGAAAATAAGCGATATTTAAGGGGAAAAACAGGGATTTCTATGAAAATAAGCGATATTTTAGGTTAAAAACAGGGATTTTCCATAAAAATAAGCAATATTTAAGGGGAAAAACAGGGATTTCTATGAAAATAAGCGATATTTAAGGTTAAAAACAGGGATTTCTATGAAAATAACCGATATTTAAGGGGAAAAACTGGGATTTTGATGAAAATAAGCGATATTTTAGGGGAAAAACAGGGATTTCTATGAAAATAAGCGATATTTCAGGGGAAAAACAGGGTTTTCTATGAAAATAAGCGATATTTTAGGGGAAAAACAGGGATTTCTATGAAAATAAGCGATATTTTAGGGGAAAAACAGGGATTTCTATGAAAATAAGCGATATTTTAGGGGAAAAAACAGGGATTTCTATGAAAATAAGCGATATTTTAGGGGAAAAACAGGGATTTCTATGAAAATAAGCGATATTTTAGGGGAAAAACAGGGATTTCTATGAAAATAAGCGATATTTCAGAGGAAAAACAGGGATTTCTATGAAAATAAGCGATATTTTAGGGGAAAAACAGGGATTTCTATGAAAATAAGCGATATTTAAGGTTAAAAACAGGGATTTCTATGAAAATAAGCGATATTTTAGGTTAAAAACAGGGATTTCTATGAAAATAAGCGATATTTTTGGGGAAAAACAGGGATTTCTATGAAAATAAGCGATATTTTAAGGGGAAAAACAGGGATTTCTATGAAAATAAGCGATATTTTTGGGTTAAAAACAGGGATTTCTATGAAAATAAGCGATATTTCTGGGTTAAAAACAGGGATTTCTATGAAAATAAGCGATATTTTATGGGAAAAACAGGGATTTCTATGAAAATAAGCGATATTTTTGGGTTAAAAACAGGGATTTCTATGAAAACAAGCGATATTTTTGGGTTAAAAACAGGGATTTCCATGAAAATAAGCGATATTTTTGGGTTAAAAACAGGGATTTCCATGAAAATAAGCGATATTTTAAGGGGAAAAACAGGGATTTCTATGAAAATAAGCGATATTTTAGGGGAAAAACAGGGATTTCCATGAAAATAAGCGATATTTTTGGGTTAAAAACAGGGATTTCTATGAAAATAAGCGATATTTTTGGGTTAAAAACAGGGATTTCCATGAAAATAAGCGATATTTTTGGGATAAAACAGGGATTTCCAAGAAAATAAGCGATATTTTTGGGTTAAAAACAGGGATTTCTATGAAAATAAGCGATATTTTAGGGTTAAAAACAGGGATTTCCATGAAAATAAGCGATATTTTTGGGTTAAACCAGGGATTTCCATGAAAATAAGCGATATTTTAGGGGAAAAACAGGGATTTCCATGAAAATAAGAGATATTTTAAGGGGAAAAACAGGGATTTCTATGAAAATAAGCGATATTTTTGGGTTAAAAATAGGGATTTTGATGAAAATACGCGATATTTAAGGTTAAAAACAGGGATTTCTATGAAAATAAGCGATATTTCTGGGTTAAAAACAGGGATTTCTATGAAAATAAGCGATATTTTAGGTTAAAAACAGGGATTTCTATGAAAATAAGCGATATTTAAGGGGAAAAACAGGGATTTCTATGAAAATAAGCGATATTTTAGGTTAAAAACAGGGATTTTCCATAAAAATAAGCAATATTTAAGGGGAAAAACAGGGATTTCTATGAAAATAAGCGATATTTAAGGTTAAAAACAGGGATTTCTATGAAAATAACCGATATTTAAGGGGAAAAACTGGGAGTTCGATGAAAATAAGCGATATTTTAGGGGAAAAACAGGGATTTCTATGAAAATAAGCGATATTTTAGGGGAAAAACAGGGATTTCCATGATAATAAGCGATATTTTTGGGTTAAAAACAGGGATTTCGATGAAAATAAGCGATATTTTATGGGAAAAACAGGGATTTCCATGAAAATAAGCGATATTTTTGGGTTAAAAACAGGGATTTCTATGAAAATAAGCGATATTTTTGGGTTAAAAACAGGGATTTCCATAAAAATAAGCGATATTTAAGGTTAAAAACAGGGATTTCTATGAAAATAAGCGATATTTTAGGGGAAAAACAGGGATTTCGATGAAAATAAGCGATATTTTAGGGGAAAAACAGGGATTTCCATGAAAATAAGCGATATTTTAAGGGGAAAAACAGGGATTTCCATGAAAATAAGCGATATTTTTGGGTTAAAAACAGGGATTTCTATGAAAATAAGCGATATTTTAGGGGAAAAACAGGGATTTCCATGAAAATAAGCGATATTTTATGGGAAAAACAGGGATTTCTATGAAAATAAGCGATATTTTTGGGATAAAACAGGGATTTCCAAGAAAATAAGCGATATTTTTGGGTTAAAAACAGGGATTTCTATGAAAATAAGCGATATTTTAGGGTTAAAAACAGGGATTTCCATGAAAATAAGCGATATTTTTCGGTTAAACCAGGGATTTCCATGAAAATAAGCGATATTTTAGGGGAAAAACAGGGATTTCCATGAAAATAAGAGATATTTTAAGGGGAAAAACAGGGATTTCTATGAAAATAAGCGATATTTTTGGGTTAAAAATAGGGATTTTGATGAAAATACGCGATATTTTAGGGGAAAAACAGGGATTTCTATGAAAATAAGCGATATTTCTGGGTTAAAAACAGGGATTTCTATGAAAATAAGCGATATTTTAGGTTAAAAACAGGGATTTCTATGAAAATAAGCGATATTTAAGGGGAAAAACAGGGATTTCTATGAAAATAAGCGATATTTTAGGTTAAAAACAGGGATTTTCCATAAAAATAAGCAATATTTAAGGGGAAAAACAGGGATTTCTATGAAAATAAGCGATATTTAAGGTTAAAAACAGGGATTTCTATGAAAATAACCGATATTTAAGGGGAAAAACTGGGATTTTGATGAAAATAAGCGATATTTTAGGGGAAAAACAGGGATTTCTATGAAAATAAGCGATATTTCAGGGGAAAAACAGGGATTTCTATGAAAATAAGCGATATTTTAGGGGAAAAACAGGGATTTCTATGAAAATAAGCGATATTTTAGGGGAAAAACAGGGATTTCTATGAAAATAAGCGATATTTTAGGGGAAAAACAGGGATTTCTATGAAAATAAGCGATATTTTAGGGGAAAAACAGGGATTTCTATGAAAATAAGCGATATTTCAGAGGAAAAACAGGGATTTCTATGAAAATAAGCGATATTTTAGGGGAAAAACAGGGATTTCTATGAAAATAAGCGATATTTAAGGTTAAAAACAGGGATTTCTATGAAAATAAGCGATATTTTAGGTTAAAAACAGGGATTTCTATGAAAATAAGCGATATTTTAGGGGAAAAACAGGGATTTCTATGAAAATAAGCGATATTTTAAGGGGAAAAACAGGGATTTCTATGAAAATAAGCGATATTTTTGGGTTAAAAACAGGGATTTCTATGAAAATAAGCGATATTTCTGGGTTAAAAACAGGGATTTCAATGAAAATAAGCGATATTTTATGGGAAAAACAGGGATTTCTAAGAAAATAAGCGATATTTTTGGGTTAAAAACAGGGATTTCTATGAAAACAAGCGATATTTTTGGGTTAAAAACAGGGATTTCCATGAAAATAAGCGATATTTTTGGGTTAAAAACAGGGTTTTCTATGAAAATAAGCGATATTTTAAGGGGAAAAACAGGGATTTCTATGAAAATAAGCGATATTTTAGGGGAAAAACAGGGATTTCCATGAAAATAAGCGATATTTTTGGGTTAAAAACAGGGATTTCTATGAAAATAAGCGATATTTTTGGGTTAAAAACAGGGATTTCCATGAAAATAAGCGATATTTTTGGGATAAAACAGGGATTTCCAAGAAAATAAGCGATATTTTTGGGTTAAAAACAGGGATTTCTATGAAAATAAGCGATATTTTAGGGTTAAAAACAGGGATTTCCATGAAAATAAGCGATATTTTTGGGTTAAACCAGGGATTTCCATGAAAATAAGCGATATTTTAGGGGAAAAACAGGGATTTCCATGAAAATAAGAGATATTTTAAGGGGAAAAACAGGGATTTCTATGAAAATAAGCGATATTTTTGGGTTAAAAATAGGGATTTTGATGAAAATACGCGATATTTTAGGGGAAAAACAGGGATTTCTATGAAAATAAGCGATATTTCTGGGTTAAAAACAGGGATTTCTATGAAAATAAGCGATATTTTAGGTTAAAAACAGGGATTTCTATGAAAATAAGCGATATTTAAGGGGAAAAACAGGGATTTCTATGAAAATAAGCGATATTTTAGGTTAAAAACAGGGATTTTCCATAAAAATAAGCAATATTTAAGGGGAAAAACAGGGATTTCTATGAAAATAAGCGATATTTAAGGTTAAAAACAGGGATTTCTATGAAATAACCGATATTTAAGGGGAAAAACTGGGAGTTCGATGAAAATAACCGATATTTAAGGGGAAAAAACTGGGAGTTCGATGAAAATAAGCGATATTTTATGGGAAAAACAGGGATTTCCATGAAAATAAGCGATATTTTTGGGTTAAAAACAGGGATTTCTATGAAAATAAGCGATATTTTTGGGTTAAAAACAGGGATTTCCATAAAAATAAGCGATATTTAAGGTTAAAAACAGGGATTTCCATGAAAATAAGCGATATTTTAGGGGAAAAACAGGGATTTCGATGAAAATAAGCGATATTTAATGTTAAAAACAGGGATTTCTATGAAAATAAGCGATATTTTAGGGGAAAAACAGGGATTTCCATGAAAATAAGCGATATTTTATGGGAAAAACAGGGATTTCTATGAAAATAAGCGATATTTTTGGGATAAAACAGGGATTTCCAAGAAAATAAGCGATATTTTTGGGTTAAAAACAGGGATTTCTATGAAAATAAGCGATATTTTAGGGTTAAAAACAGGGATTTCCATGAAAATAAGCGATATTTTTGGGTTAAACCAGGGATTTCCATGAAAATAAGCGATATTTTAGGGGAAAAACAGGGATTTCCATGAAAATAAGAGATATTTTAAGGGGAAATACAGGGATTTCTATGAAAATAAGCGATATTTTTGGGTTAAAAATAGGGATTTTGATGAAAATACGCGATATTTTAGGGGAAAAACAGGGATTTCTATGAAAATAAGCGATATTTCTGGGTTAAAAACAGGGATTTCTATGAAAATAAGCGATATTTTAGGTTAAAAACAGGGATTTCTATGAAAATAAGCGATATTTAAGGGGAAAAACAGGGATTTCTATGAAAATAAGCGATATTTTAGGTTAAAAACAGGGATTTTCCATAAAAATAAGCAATATTTAAGGGGAAAAACAGGGATTTCTATGAAAATAAGCGATATTTAAGGTTAAAAACAGGGATTTCTATGAAAATAACCGATATTTAAGGGGAAAAACTGGGATTTTGATGAAAATAAGCGATATTTTAGGGGAAAAACAGGGATTTCTATGAAAATAAGCGATATTTCAGGGGAAAAACAGGGTTTTCTATGAAAATAAGCGATATTTTAGGGGAAAAACAGGGATTTCTATGAAAATAAGCGATATTTTAGGGGAAAAACAGGGATTTCTATGAAAATAAGCGATATTTTAGGGGAAAAACAGGGATTTCTATGAAAATAAGCGATATTTTAGGGGAAAAACAGGGATTTCTATGAAAATAAGCGATATTTTAGGGGAAAAACAGGGATTTCTATGAAAATAAGCGATATTTCAGAGGAAAAACAGGGATTTCTATGAAAATAAGCGATATTTTAGGGGAAAAACAGGGATTTCTATGAAAATAAGCGATATTTAAGGTTAAAAACAGGGATTTCTATGAAAATAAGCGATATTTTAGGTTAAAAACAGGGATTTCTATGAAAATAAGCGATATTTTAGGGGAAAAACAGGGATTTCTATGAAAATAAGCGATATTTTAAGGGGAAAAACAGGGATTTCTATGAAAATAAGCGATATTTTTGGGTTAAAAACAGGGATTTCTATGAAAATAAGCGATATTTCTGGGTTAAAAACAGGGATTTCAATGAAAATAAGCGATATTTTATGGGAAAAACAGGGATTTCTAAGAAAATAAGCGATATTTTTGGGTTAAAAACAGGGATTTCTATGAAAACAAGCGATATTTTTGGGTTAAAAACAGGGATTTCCATGAAAATAAGCGATATTTTTGGGTTAAAAACAGGGTTTTCTATGAAAATAAGCGATATTTTAAGGGGAAAAACAGGGATTTCTATGAAAATAAGCGATATTTTAGGGGAAAAACAGGGATTTCCATGAAAATAAGCGATATTTTTGGGTTAAAAACAGGGATTTCTATGAAAATAAGCGATATTTTTGGGTTAAAAACAGGGATTTCCATGAAAATAAGCGATATTTTTGGGATAAAACAGGGATTTCCAAGAAAATAAGCGATATTTTTGGGTTAAAAACAGGGATTTCTATGAAAATAAGCGATATTTTAGGGTTAAAAACAGGGATTTCCATGAAAATAAGCGATATTTTTGGGTTAAACCAGGGATTTCCATGAAAATAAGCGATATTTTAGGGGAAAAACAGGGATTTCCATGAAAATAAGAGATATTTTAAGGGGAAAAACAGGGATTTCTATGAAAATAAGCGATATTTTTGGGTTAAAAATAGGGATTTTGATGAAAATACGCGATATTTAAGGTTAAAAACAGGGATTTCTATGAAAATAAGCGATATTTCTGGGTTAAAAACAGGGATTTCTATGAAAATAAGCGATATTTTAGGTTAAAAACAGGGATTTCTATGAAAATAAGCGATATTTAAGGGGAAAAACAGGGATTTCTATGAAAATAAGCGATATTTTAGGTTAAAAACAGGGATTTTCCATAAAAATAAGCAATATTTAAGGGGAAAAACAGGGATTTCTATGAAAATAAGCGATATTTAAGGTTAAAAACAGGGATTTCTATGAAAATAACCGATATTTAAGGGGAAAAACTGGGAGTTCGATGAAAATAAGCGATATTTTAGGGGAAAAACAGGGATTTCTATGAAAATAAGCGATATTTCAGGGGAAAAACAGGGTTTTCTATGAAAATAAGCGATATTTTAGGGGAAAAACAGGGATTTCTATGAAAATAAGCGATATTTTAGGGGAAAAACAGGGATTTCTATGAAAATAAGCGATATTTTAGGGGAAAAACAGGGATTTCTATGAAAATAAGCGATATTTCAGAGGAAAAACAGGGATTTCTATGAAAATAAGCGATATTTTAGGGGAAAAACAGGGATTTCTATGAAAATAAGCGATATTTAAGGTTAAAAACAGGGATTTCTATGAAAATAAGCGATATTTTAGGGGAAAAACAGGGATTTCTATGAAAATAAGCGATATTTTAGGGGAAAAACAGGGATTTCTATGAAAATAAGCGATATTTTAAGGGGAAAAACAGGGATTTCTATGAAAATAAGCGATATTTTTGGGTTAAAAACAGGGATTTCTATGAAAATAAGCGATATTTTAGGGGAAAAACAGGGATTTCCATGAAAATAAGCGATATTTTATGGGAAAAACAGGGATTTCTAAGAAAATAAGCGATATTTTTGGGTTAAAAACAGGGATTTCTATGAAAACAAGCGATATTTTTGGGTTAAAAACAGGGATTTCCATGAAAATAAGCGATATTTTTGGGTTAAAAACAGGGATTTCCATGAAAATAAGCGATATTTAAGGTTAAAAACAGGGATTTCTATGAAAATAAGCGATATTTTAGGGGAAAAACAGGGATTTCGATGAAAATAAACGATATTTTAGGGGAAAAACAGGGATTTCCATGAAAATAAGCGATATTTTAAGGGGAAAAACAGGGATTTCCATGAAAATAAGCGATATTTTTGGGTTAAAAACAGGGATTTCTATGAAAATAAGCGATATTTTAGGGGAAAAACAGGGATTTCTATGAAAATAAGCGATATTTTAGGGGAAAAACAGGGATTTCTATGAAAATAAGCGATATTTTTGGGATAAAACAGGGATTTCCAAGAAAATAAGCGATATTTTTGGGTTAAAAACAGGGATTTCCATGAAAATAAGCGATATTTTAAGGGGAAAAACAGGGATTTCCATGAAAACAAGCGATATTTTAGGTTAAAAACAGGGATTTCTATGAAAATAACAGATATTTAAGGTTAAAAACAGGGATTTCCATGAAAATAAGCGATATTTTTGGGTTAAAAACAGGGATTTCCATGAAAATAAGCGATATTTTTGAGTTAAAAACAGGGATTTCTATGAAAATAAGCGATATTTTAGGTTAAAAACAGGGATTTCTATGAAAATAAGCGATATTTAAGGGGAAAAACAGGGATTTCTATGAAAATAAGCGATATTTTAGGTTAAAAACAGGGATTTTCCATAAAAATAAGCAATATTTAAGGGGAAAAACAGGGATTTCTATGAAAATAAGCGATATTTAAGGTTAAAAACAGGGATTTCTATGAAAATAACCGATATTTAAGGGGAAAAACTGGGAGTTCGATGAAAATAAGCGATATTTTAGGGGAAAAACAGGGATTTCTATGAAAATAAGCGATATTTTAGGGGAAAAACAGGGATTTCCATGATAATAAGCGATATTTTTGGGTTAAAAACAGGGATTTCGATGAAAATAAGCGATATTTTATGGGAAAAACAGGGATTTCCATGAAAATAAGCGATATTTTTGGGTTAAAAACAGGGATTTCTATGAAAATAAGCGATATTTTTGGGTTAAAAACAGGGATTTCCATAAAAATAAGCGATATTTAAGGTTAAAAACAGGGATTTCTATGAAAATAAGCGATATTTTAGGGGAAAAACAGGGATTTCGATGAAAATAAGCGATATTTTAGGGGAAAAACAGGGATTTCCATGAAAATAAGCGATATTTTAAGGGGAAAAACAGGGATTTCCATGAAAATAAGCGATATTTTTGGGTTAAAAACAGGGATTTCTATGAAAATAAGCGATATTTTAGGGGAAAAACAGGGATTTCCATGAAAATAAGCGATATTTTATGGGAAAAACAGGGATTTCTATGAAAATAAGCGATATTTTTGGGATAAAACAGGGATTTCCAAGAAAATAAGCGATATTTTTGGGTTAAAAACAGGGATTTCTATGAAAATAAGCGATATTTTAGGGTTAAAAACAGGGATTTCCATGAAAATAAGCGATATTTTTGGGTTAAACCAGGGATTTCCATGAAAATAAGCGATATTTTAGGGGAAAAACAGGGATTTCCATGAAAATAAGAGATATTTTAAGGGGAAAAACAGGGATTTCTATGAAAATAAGCGATATTTCTGGGTTAAAAACAGGGATTTCTATGAAAATAAGCGATATTTTAGGTTAAAAACAGGGATTTCTATGAAAATAAGCGATATTTAAGGGGAAAAACAGGGATTTCTATGAAAATAAGCGATATTTTAGGTTAAAAACAGGGATTTTCCATAAAAATAAGCAATATTTAAGGGGAAAAACAGGGATTTCTATGAAAATAAGCGATATTTAAGGTTAAAAACAGGGATTTCTATGAAAATAACCGATATTTAAGGGGAAAAACTGGGATTTTGATGAAAATAAGCTATATTTCAGGGGAAAAACAGGGATTTCTATGAAAATAAGCGATATTTCAGGGGAAAAACAGGGATTTCTATGAAAATAAGCGATATTTTAGGGGAAAAACAGGGATTTCTATGAAAATAAGCGATATTTTAGGGGAAAAACAGGGATTTCTATGAAAATAAGCGATATTTTAGGGGAAAAACAGGGATTTCTATGAAAATAAGCGATATTTTAGGGGAAAAACAGGGATTTCTATGAAAATAAGCGATATTTCAGAGGAAAAACAGGGATTTCTATGAAAATAAGCGATATTTTAGGGGAAAAACAGGGATTTCTATGAAAATAAGCGATATTTAAGGTTAAAAACAGGGATTTCTATGAAAATAAGCGATATTTTAGGTTAAAAACAGGGATTTCTATGAAAATAAGCGATATTTTAGGGGAAAAACAGGGATTTCTATGAAAATAAGCGATATTTTAAGGGGAAAAACAGGGATTTCTATGAAAATAAGCGATATTTTTGGGTTAAAAACAGGGATTTCTATGAAAATAAGCGATATTTCTGGGTTAAAAACAGGGATTTCAATGAAAATAAGCGATATTTTATGGGAAAAACAGGGATTTCTAAGAAAATAAGCGATATTTTTGGGTTAAAAACAGGGATTTCTATGAAAACAAGCGATATTTTTGGGTTAAAAACAGGGATTTCCATGAAAATAAGCGATATTTTTGGGTTAAAAACAGGGTTTTCTATGAAAATAAGCGATATTTTAAGGGGAAAAACAGGGATTTCTATGAAAATAAGCGATATTTTAGGGGAAAAACAGGGATTTCCATGAAAATAAGCGATATTTTTGGGTTAAAAACAGGGATTTCTATGAAAATAAGCGATATTTTTGGGTTAAAAACAGGGATTTCCATGAAAATAAGCGATATTTTTGGGATAAAACAGGGATTTCCAAGAAAATAAGCGATATTTTTGGGTTAAAAACAGGGATTTCTATGAAAATAAGCGATATTTTAGGGTTAAAAACAGGGATTTCCATGAAAATAAGCGATATTTTAGGGGAAAAACAGGGATTTCCATGAAAATAAGCGATATTTTAGGGGAAAAACAGGGATTTCCATGAAAATAAGAGATATTTTAAGGGGAAAAACAGGGATTTCTATGAAAATAAGCGATATTTTTGGGTTAAAAATAGGGATTTTGATGAAAATACGCGATATTTTAGGGGAAAAACAGGGATTTCTATGAAAATAAGCGATATTTCTGGGTTAAAAACAGGGATTTCTATGAAAATAAGCGATATTTTAGGTTAAAAACAGGGATTTCTATGAAAATAAGCGATATTTAAGGGGAAAAACAGGGATTTCTATGAAAATAAGCGATATTTTAGGTTAAAAACAGGGATTTTCCATAAAAATAAGCAATATTTAAGGGGAAAAACAGGGATTTCTATGAAAATAAGCGATATTTAAGGTTAAAAACAGGGATTTCTATGAAATAACCGATATTTAAGGGGAAAAACTGGGAGTTCGATGAAAATAACCGATATTTAAGGGGAAAAACTGGGAGTTCGATGAAAATAAGCGATATTTTATGGGAAAAACAGGGATTTCCATGAAAATAAGCGATATTTTTGGGTTAAAAACAGGGATTTCTATGAAAATAAGCGATATTTTTGGGTTAAAAACAGGGATTTCCATAAAAATAAGCGATATTTAAGGTTAAAAACAGGGATTTCTATGAAAATAAGCGATATTTTAGGGGAAAAACAGGGATTTCGATGAAAATAAGCGATATTTTAGGTTAAAAACAGGGATTTCTATGAAAATAAGCGATATTTTAGGGGAAAAACAGGGATTTCCATGAAAATAAGCGATATTTTATGGGAAAAACAGGGATTTCTATGAAAATAAGCGATATTTTTGGGATAAAACAGGGATTTCCAAGAAAATAAGCGATATTTTTGGGTTAAAAACAGGGATTTCTATGAAAATAAGCGATATTTTAGGGTTAAAAACAGGGATTTCCATGAAAATAAGCGATATTTTTGGGTTAAACCAGGGATTTCCATGAAAATAAGCGATATTTTAGGGGAAAAACAGGGATTTCCATGAAAATAAGAGATATTTTAAGGGGAAATACAGGGATTTCTATGAAAATAAGCGATATTTTTGGGTTAAAAATAGGGATTTTGATGAAAATACGCGATATTTTAGGGGAAAAACAGGGATTTCTATGAAAATAAGCGATATTTTAGGGGAAAAACAGGGATTTCTATGAAAATAAGCGATATTTTAGGGGAAAAACAGGGATTTCTATGAAAATAAGCGATATTTAAGGGGAAAAACAGGGATTTCTATGAAAATAAGCGATATTTTAGGTTAAAAACAGGGATTTTCCATAAAAATAAGCAATATTTAAGGGGAAAAACAGGGATTTCTATGAAAATAAGCGATATTTAAGGTTAAAAACAGGGATTTCTATGAAAATAACCGATATTTAAGGGGAAAAACTGGGATTTTGATGAAAATAAGCGATATTTTAGGGGAAAAACAGGGATTTCTATGAAAATAAGCGATATTTCAGGGGAAAAACAGGGTTTTCTATGAAAATAAGCGATATTTTAGGGGAAAAACAGGGATTTCTATGAAAATAAGCGATATTTTAGGGGAAAAAACAGGGATTTCTATGAAAATAAGCGATATTTTAGGGGAAAAAACAGGGATTTCTATGAAAATAAGCGATATTTTAGGGGAAAAACAGGGATTTCTATGAAAATAAGCGATATTTTAGGGGAAAAACAGGGATTTCTATGAAAATAAGCGATATTTCAGAGGAAAAACAGGGATTTCTATGAAAATAAGCGATATTTTAGGGGAAAAAACAGGGATTTCTATGAAAATAAGCGATATTTAAGGTTAAAAACAGGGATTTCTATGAAAATAAGCGATATTTTAGGTTAAAAACAGGGATTTCTATGAAAATAAGCGATATTTTAGGGGAAAAACAGGGATTTCTATGAAAATAAGCGATATTTTAAGGGGAAAAACAGGGATTTCTATGAAAATAAGCGATATTTTTGGGTTAAAAACAGGGATTTCTATGAAAATAAGCGATATTTCTGGGTTAAAAACAGGGATTTCAATGAAAATAAGCGATATTTTATGGGAAAAACAGGGATTTCTAAGAAAATAAGCGATATTTTTGGGTTAAAAACAGGGATTTCTATGAAAACAAGCGATATTTTTGGGTTAAAAACAGGGATTTCCATGAAAATAAGCGATATTTTTGGGTTAAAAACAGGGTTTTCTATGAAAATAAGCGATATTTTAAGGGGAAAAACAGGGATTTCTATGAAAATAAGCGATATTTTAGGGGAAAAACAGGGATTTCCATGAAAATAAGCGATATTTTTGGGTTAAAAACAGGGATTTCTATGAAAATAAGCGATATTTTTGGGTTAAAAACAGGGATTTCCATGAAAATAAGCGATATTTTTGGGATAAAACAGGGATTTCCAAGAAAATAAGCGATATTTTTGGGTTAAAAACAGGGATTTCTATGAAAATAAGCGATATTTTAGGGTTAAAAACAGGGATTTCCATGAAAATAAGCGATATTTTTGGGTTAAACCAGGGATTTCCATGAAAATAAGCGATATTTTAGGGGAAAAACAGGGATTTCCATGAAAATAAGAGATATTTTAAGGGGAAAAACAGGGATTTCTATGAAAATAAGCGATATTTTTGGGTTAAAAATAGGGATTTTGATGAAAATACGCGATATTTAAGGTTAAAAACAGGGATTTCTATGAAAATAAGCGATATTTCTGGGTTAAAAACAGGGATTTCTATGAAAATAAGCGATATTTTAGGTTAAAAACAGGGATTTCTATGAAAATAAGCGATATTTAAGGGGAAAAACAGGGATTTCTATGAAAATAAGCGATATTTTAGGTTAAAAACAGGGATTTTCCATAAAAATAAGCAATATTTAAGGGGGAAAAACAGGGATTTCTATGAAAATAAGCGATATTTAAGGTTAAAAACAGGGATTTCTATGAAAATAACCGATATTTAAGGGGAAAAACTGGGAGTTCGATGAAAATAAGCGATATTTTAGGGGAAAAACAGGGATTTCTATGAAAATAAGCGATATTTCAGGGGAAAAAACAGGGTTTTCTATGAAAATAAGCGATATTTTAGGGGAAAAAACAGGGATTTCTATGAAAATAAGCGATATTTTAGGGGAAAAACAGGGATTTCTATGAAAATAAGCGATATTTTAGGGGAAAAACAGGGATTTCTATGAAAATAAGCGATATTTCAGAGGAAAAACAGGGATTTCTATGAAAATAAGCGATATTTTAGGGGAAAAACAGGGATTTCTATGAAAATAAGCGATATTTAAGGTTAAAAACAGGGATTTCTATGAAAATAAGCGATATTTTAGGGGAAAAACAGGGATTTCTATGAAAATAAGCGATATTTTAGGGGAAAAACAGGGATTTCTATGAAAATAAGCGATATTTTAAGGGGAAAAACAGGGATTTCTATGAAAATAAGCGATATTTTTGGGTTAAAAACAGGGATTTCTATGAAAATAAGCGATATTTTAGGGGAAAAACAGGGATTTCCATGAAAATAAGCGATATTTTATGGGAAAAACAGGGATTTCTAAGAAAATAAGCGATATTTTTGGGTTAAAAACAGGGATTTCTATGAAAACAAGCGATATTTTTGGGTTAAAAACAGGGATTTCCATGAAAATAAGCGATATTTTTGGGTTAAAAACAGGGATTTCCATGAAAATAAGCGATATTTAAGGTTAAAAACAGGGATTTCTATGAAAATAAGCGATATTTTAGGGGAAAAACAGGGATTTCGATGAAAATAAGCGATATTTTAGGGGAAAAACAGGGATTTCCATGAAAATAAGCGATATTTTAAGGGGAAAAAACAGGGATTTCCATGAAAATAAGCGATATTTTTGGGTTAAAAACAGGGATTTCTATGAAAATAAGCGATATTTTAGGGGAAAAACAGGGATTTCTATGAAAATAAGCGATATTTTAGGGGAAAAACAGGGATTTCTATGAAAATAAGCGATATTTTTGGGATAAAACAGGGATTTCCAAGAAAATAAGCGATATTTTTGGGTTAAAAACAGGGATTTCCATGAAAATAAGCGATATTTTAAGGGGAAAAACAGGGATTTCCATGAAAACAAGCGATATTTTAGGTTAAAAACAGGGATTTCTATGAAAATAACAGATATTTAAGGTTAAAAACAGGGATTTCCATGAAAATAAGCGATATTTTTGGGTTAAAAACAGGGATTTCCATGAAAATAAGCGATATTTTTGAGTTAAAAACAGGGATTTCTATGAAAATAAGCGATATTTTAGGTTAAAAACAGGGATTTCTATGAAAATAAGCGATATTTTAGGGGAAAAACAGGGATTTCCATGATAATAAGCGATATTTTTGGGTTAAAAACAGGGATTTCGATGAAAATAAGCGATATTTTATGGGAAAAACAGGGATTTCCATGAAAATAAGCGATATTTTTGGGTTAAAAACAGGGATTTCTATGAAAATAAGCGATATTTTTGGGTTAAAAACAGGGATTTCCATAAAAATAAGCGATATTTAAGGTTAAAAACAGGGATTTCTATGAAAATAAGCGATATTTTAGGGGAAAAACAGGGATTTCGATGAAAATAAGCGATATTTTAGGGGAAAAACAGGGATTTCCATGAAAATAAGCGATATTTTAAGGGGAAAAACAGGGATTTCCATGAAAATAAGCGATATTTTTGGGTTAAAAACAGGGATTTCTATGAAAATAAGCGATATTTTAGGGGAAAAACAGGGATTTCCATGAAAGTAAGCGATATTTTATGGGAAAAACAGGGATTTCTATGAAAATAAGCGATATTTTTGGGATAAAACAGGGATTTCCAAGAAAATAAGCGATATTTTTGGGTTAAAAACAGGGATTTCTATGAAAATAAGCGATATTTTAGGGTTAAAAACAGGGATTTCCATGAAAATAAGCGATATTTTTGGGTTAAACCAGGGATTTCCATGAAAATAAGCGATATTTTAGGGGAAAAACAGGGATTTCCATGAAAATAAGAGATATTTTAAGGGGAAAAACAGGGATTTCTATGAAAATAAGCGATATTTTTGGGTTAAAAATAGGGATTTTGATGAAAATACGCGATATTTTAGGGGAAAAACAGGGATTTCTATGAAAATAAGCGATATTTCTGGGTTAAAAACAGGGATTTCTATGAAAATAAGCGATATTTTAGGTTAAAAACAGGGATTTCTATGAAAATAAGCGATATTTAAGGGGAAAAACAGGGATTTCTATGAAAATAAGCGATATTTTAGGTTAAAAACAGGGATTTTCCATAAAAATAAGCAATATTTAAGGGGAAAAACAGGGATTTCTATGAAAATAAGCGATATTTAAGGTTAAAAACAGGGATTTCTATGAAAATAACCGATATTTAAGGGGAAAAACTGGGAGTTCGATGAAAATAAGCGATATTTTAGGGGAAAAACAGGGATTTCTATGAAAATAAGCGATATTTCAGGGGAAAAACAGGGTTTTCTATGAAAATAAGCGATATTTTAGGGGAAAAACAGGGATTTCTATGAAAATAAGCGATATTTTAGGGGAAAAACAGGGATTTCTATGAAAATAAGCGATATTTTAGGGGAAAAACAGGGATTTCTATGAAAATAAGCGATATTTTAGGGGAAAAACAGGGATTTCTATGAAAATAAGCGATATTTTAGGGGAAAAACAGGGATTTCTATGAAAATAAGCGATATTTCAGAGGAAAAACAGGGATTTCTATGAAAATAAGCGATATTTTAGGGGAAAAACAGGGATTTCTATGAAAATAAGCGATATTTAAGGTTAAAAACAGGGATTTCTATGAAAATAAGCGATATTTTAGGTTAAAAACAGGGATTTCTATGAAAATAAGCGATATTTAAGGTTAAAAACAGGGATTTCTATGAAAATAAGCGATATTTTAAGGGGAAAAACAGGGATTTCTATGAAAATAAGCGATATTTTTGGGTTAAAAACAGGGATTTCTATGAAAATAAGCGATATTTCTGGGTTAAAAACAGGGATTTCAATGAAAATAAGCGATATTTTATGGGAAAAACAGGGATTTCTAAGAAAATAAGCGATATTTTAGGTTAAAAACAGGGATTTCTATGAAAACAAGCGATATTTTTGGGTTAAAAACAGGGATTTCCATGAAAATAAGCGATATTTTTGGGTTAAAAACAGGGTTTTCTATGAAAATAAGCGATATTTTAAGGGGAAAAACAGGGATTTCTATGAAAATAAGCGATATTTTAGGGGAAAAACAGGGATTTCCATGAAAATAAGCGATATTTTTGGGTTAAAAACAGGGATTTCTATGAAAATAAGCGATTTTTTAGGGGAAAAACAGGGATTTCTATGAAAATAAGCGATATTTTAGGGGAAAAACAGGGATTTCTATGAAAATAAGCGATATTTTAGGGGAAAAACAGGGATTTCCATGAAAATAAGCGATATTTTAGGGGAAAAACAGGGATTTCTATGAAAATAAGCGATATTTAACGTTAAAAACAGGGATTTCTATGAAAATAAGCGATATTTAAGGGGAAAAACAGGGATTTCCATGAAAATAAGCGATATTTTAAGGGGAAAAACAGGGATTTCCATGAAAATAAGCGATATTTTAGGTTAAAAACAGGGATTTCTATGAAAATAAGAGATATTTAAGGTTAAAAACAGGGATTTCCATGAAAATAAGCGATATTTTTGGGTTAAAAACAGGGATTTCCATGAAAATAAGCGATATTTTTGAGTTAAAAACAGGGATTTCTATGAAAATAAGCGATATTTTAGGTTAAAAACAGGGATTTCTATGAAAATAAGCGATATTTTAGGTTAAAAACAGGGATTTCCATGAAAACAAGCGATATTTTTGGGTTAAAAACAGGGATTTCGATGAAAATAAGCGATATTTTACGGGAAAAACAGGGATTTCCATGAAAATAAGCGATATTTTAGGGGAAAAACAGGGATTTCCATGAAAATAAGCGATATTTTTGGGTTAAAAACAGGGTTTTCTATGAAAATAAGCGATATTTTAAGGGGAAAAACAGGGATTTCTATGAAAATAAGCGATATTTTAGGGGAAAAACAGGGATTTCTATGAAAATAAGCGATATTTTTGGGTTAAAAACAGGGATTTCTATGAAAATAAGCGATATTTTAGGGGAAAAACAGGGATTTCCATGAAAATAAGCGATATTTAAGGGGAAAAACAGGGATTTCCATGAAAATAAGCGATATTTTAGGGGAAAAACAGGGATTTCTATGAAAATAAGCGATATTTTAGGGGAAAAACAGGGATTTCGATGAAAATAAGCGATATTTTAGGGGAAAAACAGGGATTTCCATGAAAATAAGCGATATTTAAGGGGAAAAACAGGGATTTCCATGAAAATAAGCGATATTTTAAGGGGAAAAACAGGGATTTCCATGAAAATAAGCGATATTTTAGGTTAAAAACAGGGATTTCTATGAAAATAAGAGATATTTAAGGTTAAAAACAGGGATTTCCATGAAAATAAGCGATATTTTAGGGTTAAAAACAGGGATTTTCCATGAAAATAAGCGATATTTTTGAGTTAAAAACAGGGATTTCTATGAAAATAAGCGATATTTTAGGTTAAAAACAGGGATTTCTATGAAAATAAGCGATATTTTAGGGGAAAAACAGGGATTTCCATGAAAACAAGCGATATTTTTGGGTTAAAAACAGGGATTTCGATGAAAATAAGCGATATTTTATGGGAAAAACAGGGATTTCCATGAAAATAAGCGATATTTTTGGGTTAAAAACAGGGATTTCTATGAAAATAAGCGATATTTTTGGGTTAAAAACAGGGATTTCCATAAAAATAAGCGATATTTAAGGTTAAAAACAGGGATTTCTATGAAAATAAGCGATATTTAAGGTTAAAAACAGGGATTTCGATGAAAATAAGCGATATTTAAGGGGAAAAACAGGGATTTCCATGAAAATAAGCGATATTTAAGGTTAAAAACAGGGATTTCCATGAAAATAAGCGATATTTTAGGGTTAAAAACAGGGATTTCGATGAAAATAAGCGATATTTAAGGGGAAAAACAGGGATTTCTATGAAAATAAGCGATATTTAATGTTAAAAACAGGGATTTCTATGAAAATAAGCGATATTTAAGGGGAAAAACAGGGATTTCTATGAAAATAAGCGATATTTTAGGGGAAAAACAGGGATTTCTATGAAAATAAGCGATATTTTAAGGGAAAAACAGGGATTTCTATGAAAATAAGCGATATTTATGGGGAAAAACAGGGATTTCTATGAAAATAAGCGATATTTTTGGGTTAAAAACAGGGATTTCTATGAAAATAAGCGATATTTAAGGTTAAAAACAGGGATTTCGATGAAAATAAGCGATATTTAAGGGGAAAAACAGGGATTTCGATGAAAATAAGCGATATTTAAGGTTAAAAACAGGGATTTCTATGAAAATAAGCGATATTTTAGGGTTAAAAACAGGGATTTCTATGAAAATAAGCGATATTTAATGTTAAAAACAGGGATTTCCATGAAAATAAGCGATATTTTAGGGGAAAAACAGGGATTTCGATGAAAATAAGCGATATTTAATGTTAAAAACAGGGATTTCTATGAAAATAAGCGATATTTTAGGGGAAAAACAGGGATTTCCATGAAAATAAGCGATATTTAATGTTAAAAACAGGGATTTCTATGAAAATAAGCAATATTTTAGGGGAAAAACAGGGATTTCGATGAAAATAAGCGATATTTTAGGGGAAAAACAGGGATTTCTATGAAAATAAGCGATATTTTAGGGTTAAAAACAGGGATTTCTATGAAAATAAGCGATATTTAATGTTAAAAACAGGGATTTCTATGAAAATAAGCGATATTTTAGGGGAAAAACAGGGTTTTCTATGAAAATAAGCGATATTTTAGGGTTAAAAACAGGGATTTCGATGAAAATAAGCAATATTTAAGGGGAAAAACATGGATTTCTATGAAAATAAGCGATATTTAAGGTTAAAAACAGGGATTTCGATGAAAATAAGCGATATTTTAGGGGAAAAACAGGGATTTCTATGAAAATAAGCGATATTTAACGTTAAAAACAGGGATTTCTATGAAAATAAGCGATATTTTAGGGGAAAAACAGGGATTTCGATGAAAATAAGCGATATTTTAGGGTTAAAAACAAAGATTTCTATGAAAATAAGCGATATTTTAGGGGAAAAACAGGGATTTCTATGAAAATAAGCGATATTTTAAGGGGAAAAACAGGGATTTCTATGAAAATAAGCGATATTTTTGGGTTAAAAACAGGGATTTCCATGAAAATAAGCGATATTTTTGGGTTAAAAACAGGGATTTCTATGAAAATAAGCGATATTTTAGGGGAAAAACAGGGATTTCTAAGAAAATAAGCGATATTTTTGGGTTAAAAACAGGGATTTCTATGAAAACAAGCGATATTTTTGGGTTAAAAACAGGGATTTCCATGAAAATAAGCGATATTTTTGGGTTAAAAACAGGGATTTCCATGAAAATAAGCGATATTTAAGGGGAAAAACAGGGATTTCTATGAAAATAAGCGATATTTTAGGGGAAAAACAGGGATTTCTATGAAAATAAGCGATATTTTAGGGGAAAAACAGGGATTTCTATGAAAATAAGCGATATTTTAGGGGAAAAACAGGGATTTCTATGAAAATAAGCGATATTTTAGGGGAAAAACAGGGATTTCTATGAAAATAAGCGATATTTAATGTTAAAAACAGGGATTTCTATGAAAATAAGCGATATTTTAGGGGAAAAACAGGGATTTCCATGAAAATAAGCGATATTTTAAGGGGAAAAAAAGATTTCGATGAAAATAAGCGATATTTTAGGTTAAAAACAGGGATTTCTATGAAAATAAGAGATATTTAAGGTTAAAAACAGGGATTTCCATGAAAATAAGCGATATTTTAGGGTTAAAAACAGGGATTTCCATGAAAATAAGCGATATTTTTGAGTTAAAAACAGGGATTTCTATGAAAATAAGCGATATTTTAGGTTAAAAACAGGGATTTCTATGAAAATAAGCGATATTTTAGGGGAAAAACAGGGATTTCCATGAAAACAAGCGATATTTTTGGGTTAAAAACAGGGATTTCGATGAAAATAAGCGATATTTTATGGGAAAAACAGGGATTTCCATGAAAATAAGCGATATTTTTGGGTTAAAAACAGGGATTTCTATGAAAATAAGCGATATTTTTGGGTTAAAAACAGGGATTTCCATAAAAATAAGCGATATTTAAGGTTAAAAACAGGGATTTCTATGAAAATAAGCGATATTTTTGGGTTAAAAACAGGGATTTTGATGAAAATAAGCGATATTTAAGGGGAAAAACAGGGATTTCTATGAAAATAAGCGATGTTTTCAGGGGAAAAACAGAGATTTCCATGAAAATAAGCGATATTTTAAGGGGAAAAACAGGGATTTCTATGAAAATAAGCGATATTTTTGGGTTAAAAACAGGGATTTTGATGAAAATAAGCGATATTTAAGGGGAAAAACAGGGATTTCTAAGAAAATAAGCGATATTTTTGGGTTAAAAACAGGGATTTCTATGAAAATAAGCGATATTTTTGGGTTAAAAACAGGGATTTCTATGAAAATAAGCGATATTTTAGGGGAAAAACAGGGATTTCTATGAAAATAAGCGATATTTTAGGGGAAAAACAGGGATTTCCATGAAAATAAGCGATATTTTATGGGAAAAACAGGGATTTCTATGAAAATAAGCAATATTTTTGGGTTAAAAACAGGGATTTCTATGAAAATAAGCGATATTTAAGGTTAAAAACAGGGATTTTGATGAAAATAAGCGATATTTTAGAGGAAAAACAGGGATTTCTATGAAAATAAGCGATATTTTAGGGGAAAAACAAGGATTTCCATGAAAATAAGCGATATTTTCAGGGGAAAAACAGGGATTTCCATGAAAATAAGCGATATTTTTGGGTTAAAAACAGGGATTTCCATGAAAATAAGCGATATTTTTGGGTTAAAAACAGGGATTTCCATGAAAATAAGCGATATTTTTGGGTTAAAAACAGGGATTTCCATGAAAATAAGCGATATTTTAGGGGAAAAACAGGGATTTCCATGAAAATAAGCAATATTTTAAGGGGAAAAACAGGGATTTCTATGAAAATAAGCGATATTTTTGGGTTAAAAACAGGGATTTCTATGAAAATAAGCGATATTTAAGGTTAAAAACAGGGAATTCCATGAAAATAAGCGATATTTTTGGGTTAAAAACAGGGATTTCCATGAAAATAAGCGATATTTTTGGGTTAAAAACAGGGATTTCTATGAAAATAAGCGATATTTTAGGGGAAAAACAGGGATTTCCATGAAAATAAGCGATATTTTAGGGGAAAAACAGGGATTTCTATGAAAATAAGCGATATTTTAAGGGGAAAAACAGGGATTTCTATGAAAATAAGCGATATTTTTTGGTTAAAAACAGGGATTTCCATGAAAATAAGCGATATTTTTCGGTTAAAAACAGGGATTTTTATGAAAATAAGCGATATTTTAGGGGAAAAACAGGGATTTCTATGAAAATAAGCGATATTTTAGGGGAAAAACAGGGATTTCGATGAAAATAAGCGATATTTTAGGTTAAAAACAGGGATTTCTATGAAAATAAGCGATATTTAAGGTTAAAAACAGGGATTTCCATGAAAATAAGCGATATTTTTGGGTTAAAAACAGGGATTTCCATGAAAATAAGCGATATTTTTGGGATAAAAACAGGGATTTCCATGAAAATAAGCGATATTTTTGGGTTAAAAACAGGGATTTCTATGAAAATAAGCGATATTTTAGGGTTAAAAACAGGGATTTCCATGAAAATAAGCGATATTTTTGGGTTAAACCAGGGATTTCCATGAAAATAAGCGATATTTTAGGGGAAAAACAGGGATTTCCATGAAAATAAGCGATATTTTAAGGGGAAAAACAGGGATTTCTATGAAAATAAGCGATATTTTTGGGTTAAAAATAGGGATTTTGATGAAAATACGTGATATTTTAGGGGAAAAACAGGGATTTCTATGAAAATAAGCGATATTTCTGGGTTAAAAACAGGGATTTCTATGAAAATAAGCGATATTTTAGGTTAAAAACAGGGATTTCTATGAAAATAAGCGATATTTAAGGGGAAAAACAGGGATTTCTATGAAAATAAGCGATATTTTAGGTTAAAAACAGGGATTTTCCATAAAAATAAGCAATATTTAAGGGGAAAAACAGGGATTTCTATGAAAATAAGCGATATTTAAGGTTAAAAACAGGGATTTCTATGAAAATAACCGATATTTAAGGGGAAAAACTGGGAGTTCGATGAAAATAAGCGATATTTTAGGGGAAAAACAGGGATTTCTATGAAAATAAGCGATATTTCAGGGGAAAAACAGGGTTTTCTATGAAAATAAGCGATATTTTAGGGGAAAAACAGGGATTTCTATGAAAATAAGCGATATTTTAGGGGAAAAACAGGGATTTCTATGAAAATAAGCGATATTTTAGGGGAAAAACAGGGATTTCTATGAAAATAAGCGATATTTCAGAGGAAAAACAGGGATTTCTATGAAAATAAGCGATATTTTAGGGGAAAAACAGGGATTTCTATGAAAATAAGCGATATTTAAGGTTAAAAACAGGGATTTCTATGAAAATAAGCGATATTTTAGGTTAAAAACAGGGATTTCTATGAAAATAAGCGATATTTTAGGGGAAAAACAGGGATTTCTATGAAAATAAGCGATATTTTAGGGGAAAAACAGGGATTTCTATGAAAATAAGCGATATTTTTGGGTTAAAAACAGGGATTTCTATGAAAATAAGCGATATTTCTGGGTTAAAAACAGGGATTTCAATGAAAATAAGCGATATTTTATGGGAAAAACAGGGATTTCTAAGAAAATAAGCGATATTTTTGGGTTAAAAACAGGGATTTCTATGAAAACAAGCGATATTTTTGGGTTAAAAACAGGGATTTCCATGAAAATAAGCGATATTTTTGGGTTAAAAACACGGTTTTCTATGAAAATAAGCGATATTTTAAGGGGAAAAACAGGGATTTCTATGAAAATAAGCGATATTTTAGGGGAAAAACAGGGATTTCTATGAAAATAAGCGATATTTTTGGGTTAAAAACAGGGATTTCTATGAAAATAAGCGATATTTTAGGGGAAAAACAGGGATTTCCATGAAAATAAGCGATATTTTTGGGTTAAAAACAGGGATTTCTATGAAAATAAGCGATTTTTTAGGGGAAAAACAGGGATTTCTATGAAAATAAGCGATATTTTAGGGGAAAAACAGGGATTTCTATGAAAATAAGCGATATTTTAGGGGAAAAACAGGGATTTCCATGAAAATAAGCGATATTTAAGGGGAAAAACAGGGATTTCCATGAAAATAAGCGATATTTTAAGGGGAAAAACAGGGATTTCCATGAAAATAAGCGATATTTTAGGTTAAAAACAGGGATTTCTATGAAAATAAGAGATATTTAAGGTTAAAAACAGGGATTTCCATGAAAATAAGCGATATTTTTGGGTTAAAAACAGGGATTTCCATGAAAATAAGCGATATTTTTGAGTTAAAAACAGGGATTTCTATGAAAATAAGCGATATTTTAGGTTAAAAACAGGGATTTCTATGAAAATAAGCGATATTTTAGGGGAAAAACAGGGATTTCCATGAAAACAAGCGATATTTTTGGGTTAAAAACAGGGATTTCGATGAAAATAAGCGATATTTTATGGGAAAAACAGGGATTTCCATGAAAATAAGCGATATTTTAGGTTAAAAACAGGGATTTTCCATAAAAATAAGCAATATTTAAGGGGAAAAACAGGGATTTCTATGAAAATAAGCGATATTTAAGGTTAAAAACAGGGATTTCTATGAAAATAACCGATATTTAAGGGGAAAAACTGGGAGTTCGATGAAAATAAGCGATATTTTAGGGGAAAAACAGGGATTTCTATGAAAATAAGCGATATTTCAGGGGAAAAACAGGGTTTTCTATGAAAATAAGCGATATTTTAGGGGAAAAACAGGGATTTCTATGAAAATAAGCGATATTTTAGGGGAAAAACAGGGATTTCTATGAAAATAAGCGATATTTTAGGGGAAAAACAGGGATTTCTATGAAAATAAGCGATATTTTAGGGGAAAAACAGGGATTTCTATGAAAATAAGCGATATTTTAGGGGAAAAACAGGGATTTCTATGAAAATAAGCGATATTTCAGAGGAAAAACAGGGATTTCTATGAAAATAAGCGATATTTTAGGGGAAAAACAGGGATTTCTATGAAAATAAGCGATATTTAAGGTTAAAAACAGGGATTTCTATGAAAATAAGCGATATTTTAGGTTAAAAACAGGGATTTCTATGAAAATAAGCGATATTTAAGGTTAAAAACAGGGATTTCTATGAAAATAAGCGATATTTTAAGGGGAAAAACAGGGATTTCTATGAAAATAAGCGATATTTTTGGGTTAAAAACAGGGATTTCTATGAAAATAAGCGATATTTCTGGGTTAAAAACAGGGATTTCAATGAAAATAAGCGATATTTTATGGGAAAAACAGGGATTTCTAAGAAAATAAGCGATATTTTAGGTTAAAAACAGGGATTTCTATGAAAACAAGCGATATTTTTGGGTTAAAAACAGGGATTTCCATGAAAATAAGCGATATTTTTGGGTTAAAAACAGGGTTTTCTATGAAAATAAGCGATATTTTAAGGGGAAAAACAGGGATTTCTATGAAAATAAGCGATATTTTAGGGGAAAAACAGGGATTTCCATGAAAATAAGCGATATTTTTGGGTTAAAAACAGGGATTTCTATGAAAATAAGCGATTTTTTAGGGGAAAAACAGGGATTTCTATGAAAATAAGCGATATTTTAGGGGAAAAACAGGGATTTCTATGAAAATAAGCGATATTTTAGGGGAAAAACAGGGATTTCCATGAAAATAAGCGATATTTTAGGGGAAAAACAGGGATTTCTATGAAAATAAGCGATATTTAACGTTAAAAACAGGGATTTCTATGAAAATAAGCGATATTTAAGGGGAAAAACAGGGATTTCCATGAAAATAAGCGATATTTTAAGGGGAAAAACAGGGATTTCCATGAAAATAAGCGATATTTTAGGTTAAAAACAGGGATTTCTATGAAAATAAGAGATATTTAAGGTTAAAAACAGGGATTTCCATGAAAATAAGCGATATTTTTGGGTTAAAAACAGGGATTTCCATGAAAATAAGCGATATTTTTGAGTTAAAAACAGGGATTTCTATGAAAATAAGCGATATTTTAGGTTAAAAACAGGGATTTCTATGAAAATAAGCGATATTTTAGGTTAAAAACAGGGATTTCCATGAAAACAAGCGATATTTTTGGGTTAAAAACAGGGATTTCGATGAAAATAAGCGATATTTTACGGGAAAAACAGGGATTTCCATGAAAATAAGCGATATTTTAGGGGAAAAACAGGGATTTCCATGAAAATAAGCGATATTTTTGGGTTAAAAACAGGGTTTTCTATGAAAATAAGCGATATTTTAAGGGGAAAAACAGGGATTTCTATGAAAATAAGCGATATTTTAGGGGAAAAACAGGGATTTCTATGAAAATAAGCGATATTTTTGGGTTAAAAACAGGGATTTCTATGAAAATAAGCGATATTTTAGGGGAAAAACAGGGATTTCCATGAAAATAAGCGATATTTAAGGGGAAAAACAGGGATTTCCATGAAAATAAGCGATATTTTAGGGGAAAAACAGGGATTTCTATGAAAATAAGCGATATTTTAGGGGAAAAACAGGGATTTCGATGAAAATAAGCGATATTTTAGGGGAAAAACAGGGATTTCCATGAAAATAAGCGATATTTAAGGGGAAAAACAGGGATTTCCATGAAAATAAGCGATATTTTAAGGGGAAAAACAGGGATTTCCATGAAAATAAGCGATATTTTAGGTTAAAAACAGGGATTTCTATGAAAATAAGAGATATTTAAGGTTAAAAACAGGGATTTCCATGAAAATAAGCGATATTTTAGGGTTAAAAACAGGGATTTTCCATGAAAATAAGCGATATTTTTGAGTTAAAAACAGGGATTTCTATGAAAATAAGCGATATTTTAGGTTAAAAACAGGGATTTCTATGAAAATAAGCGATATTTTAGGGGAAAAACAGGGATTTCCATGAAAACAAGCGATATTTTTGGGTTAAAAACAGGGATTTCGATGAAAATAAGCGATATTTTATGGGAAAAACAGGGATTTCCATGAAAATAAGCGATATTTTTGGGTTAAAAACAGGGATTTCTATGAAAATAAGCGATATTTTTGGGTTAAAAACAGGGATTTCCATAAAAATAAGCGATATTTAAGGTTAAAAACAGGGATTTCTATGAAAATAAGCGATATTTAAGGTTAAAAACAGGGATTTCGATGAAAATAAGCGATATTTAAGGGGAAAAACAGGGATTTCCATGAAAATAAGCGATATTTAAGGTTAAAAACAGGGATTTCCATGAAAATAAGCGATATTTTAGGGTTAAAAACAGGGATTTCGATGAAAATAAGCGATATTTAAGGGGAAAAACAGGGATTTCTATGAAAATAAGCGATATTTAATGTTAAAAACAGGGATTTCTATGAAAATAAGCGATATTTAAGGGGAAAAACAGGGATTTCTATGAAAATAAGCGATATTTTAGGGGAAAAACAGGGATTTCTATGAAAATAAGCGATATTTTAAGGGAAAAACAGGGATTTCTATGAAAATAAGCGATATTTATGGGGAAAAACAGGGATTTCTATGAAAATAAGCGATATTTTTGGGTTAAAAACAGGGATTTCTATGAAAATAAGCGATATTTAAGGTTAAAAACAGGGATTTCGATGAAAATAAGCGATATTTAAGGGGAAAAACAGGGATTTCGATGAAAATAAGCGATATTTAAGGTTAAAAACAGGGATTTCTATGAAAATAAGCGATATTTTAGGGTTAAAAACAGGGATTTCTATGAAAATAAGCGATATTTAATGTTAAAAACAGGGATTTCCATGAAAATAAGCGATATTTTATGGGAAAAACAGGGATTTCGATGAAAATAAGCGATATTTAATGTTAAAAACAGGGATTTCTATGAAAATAAGCGATATTTTAGGGGAAAAACAGGGATTTCCATGAAAATAAGCGATATTTAATGTTAAAAACAGGGATTTCTATGAAAATAAGCAATATTTTAGGGGAAAAACAGGGATTTCGATGAAAATAAGCGATATTTTAGGGGAAAAACAGGGATTTCTATGAAAATAAGCGATATTTTAGGGTTAAAAACAGGGATTTCTATGAAAATAAGCGATATTTAATGTTAAAAACAGGGATTTCTATGAAAATAAGCGATATTTTAGGGGAAAAACAGGGTTTTCTATGAAAATAAGCGATATTTTAGGGTTAAAAACAGGGATTTCGATGAAAATAAGCAATATTTAAGGGGAAAAACATGGATTTCTATGAAAATAAGCGATATTTAAGGTTAAAAACAGGGATTTCGATGAAAATAAGCGATATTTTAGGGGAAAAACAGGGATTTCTATGAAAATAAGCGATATTTAACGTTAAAAACAGGGATTTCTATGAAAATAAGCGATATTTTAGGGGAAAAACAGGGATTTCGATGAAAATAAGCGATATTTTAGGGTTAAAAACAAAGATTTCTATGAAAATAAGCGATATTTTAGGGGAAAAACAGGGATTTCTATGAAAATAAGCGATATTTTAAGGGGAAAAACAGGGATTTCTATGAAAATAAGCGATATTTTTGGGTTAAAAACAGGGATTTCCATGAAAATAAGCGATATTTTTGGGTTAAAAACAGGGATTTCTATGAAAATAAGCGATATTTTAGGGGAAAAACAGGGATTTCTAAGAAAATAAGCGATATTTTTGGGTTAAAAACAGGGATTTCTATGAAAACAAGCGATATTTTTGGGTTAAAAACAGGGATTTCCATGAAAATAAGCGATATTTTTGGGTTAAAAACAGGGATTTCCATGAAAATAAGCGATATTTAAGGGGAAAAACAGGGATTTCTATGAAAATAAGCGATATTTTAGGGGAAAAACAGGGATTTCTATGAAAATAAGCGATATTTTAGGGGAAAAACAGGGATTTCTATGAAAATAAGCGATATTTTAGGGGAAAAACAGGGATTTCTATGAAAATAAGCGATATTTTAGGGGAAAAACAGGGATTTCTATGAAAATAAGCGATATTTAATGTTAAAAACAGGGATTTCTATGAAAATAAGCGATATTTTAGGGGAAAAACAGGGATTTCCATGAAAATAAGCGATATTTTAAGGGGAAAAAAAGATTTCGATGAAAATAAGCGATATTTTAGGTTAAAAACAGGGATTTCTATGAAAATAAGAGATATTTAAGGTTAAAAACAGGGATTTCCATGAAAATAAGCGATATTTTAGGGTTAAAAACAGGGATTTCCATGAAAATAAGCGATATTTTTGAGTTAAAAACAGGGATTTCTATGAAAATAAGCGATATTTTAGGTTAAAAACAGGGATTTCTATGAAAATAAGCGATATTTTAGGGGAAAAACAGGGATTTCCATGAAAACAAGCGATATTTTTGGGTTAAAAACAGGGATTTCGATGAAAATAAGCGATATTTTATGGGAAAAACAGGGATTTCCATGAAAATAAGCGATATTTTTGGGTTAAAAACAGGGATTTCTATGAAAATAAGCGATATTTTTGGGTTAAAAACAGGGATTTCCATAAAAATAAGCGATATTTAAGGTTAAAAACAGGGATTTCTATGAAAATAAGCGATATTTTTGGGTTAAAAACAGGGATTTTGATGAAAATAAGCGATATTTAAGGGGAAAAACAGGGATTTCTATGAAAATAAGCGATGTTTTCAGGGGAAAAACAGAGATTTCCATGAAAATAAGCGATATTTTAAGGGGAAAAACAGGGATTTCTATGAAAATAAGCGATATTTTTGGGTTAAAAACAGGGATTTTGATGAAAATAAGCGATATTTAAGGGGAAAAACAGGGATTTCTAAGAAAATAAGCGATATTTTTGGGTTAAAAACAGGGATTTCTATGAAAATAAGCGATATTTTTGGGTTAAAAACAGGGATTTCTATGAAAATAAGCGATATTTTAGGGGAAAAACAGGGATTTCTATGAAAATAAGCGATATTTTAGGGGAAAAACAGGGATTTCCATGAAAATAAGCGATATTTTATGGGAAAAACAGGGATTTCTATGAAAATAAGCAATATTTTTGGGTTAAAAACAGGGATTTCTATGAAAATAAGCGATATTTAAGGTTAAAAACAGGGATTTTGATGAAAATAAGCGATATTTTAGAGGAAAAACAGGGATTTCTATGAAAATAAGCGATATTTTAGGGGAAAAACAGGGATTTCCATGAAAATAAGCGATATTTTTGGGTTAAAAACAGGGATTTCCATGAAAATAAGCGATATTTTTGGGTTAAAAACAGGGATTTCCATGAAAATAAGCGATATTTTTGGGTTAAAAACAGGGATTTCCATGAAAATAAGCGATATTTTAGGGGAAAAACAGGGATTTCCATGAAAATAAGCGATATTTTAAGGGGAAAAACAGGGATTTCTATGAAAATAAGCGATATTTTTGGGTTAAAAACAGGGATTTCTATGAAAATAAGCGATATTTAAGGTTAAAAACAGGGAATTCCATGAAAATAAGCGATATTTTTGGGTTAAAAACAGGGATTTCCATGAAAATAAGCGATATTTTTGGGTTAAAAACAGGGATTTCTATGAAAATAAGCGATATTTTAGGGGAAAAACAGGGATTTCCATGAAAATAAGCGATATTTTAGGGGAAAAACAGGGATTTCTATGAAAATAAGCGATATTTTAAGGGGAAAAACAGGGATTTCTATGAAAATAAGCGATATTTTTTGGTTAAAAACAGGGATTTCCATGAAAATAAGCGATATTTTTCGGTTAAAAACAGGGATTTTTATGAAAATAAGCGATATTTTAGGGGAAAAACAGGGATTTCTATGAAAATAAGCGATATTTTAGGGGAAAAACAGGGATTTCGATGAAAATAAGCGATATTTTAGGTTAAAAACAGGGATTTCTATGAAAATAAGCGATATTTAAGGTTAAAAACAGGGATTTCCATGAAAATAAGCGATATTTTTGGGTTAAAAACAGGGATTTCCATGAAAATAAGCGATATTTTTGGGATAAAAACAGGGATTTCCATGAAAATAAGCGATATTTTTGGGTTAAAAACAGGGATTTCTATGAAAATAAGCGATATTTTAGGGTTAAAAACAGGGATTTCCATGAAAATAAGCGATATTTTTGGGTTAAACCAGGGATTTCCATGAAAATAAGCGATATTTTAGGGGAAAAACAGGGATTTCCATGAAAATAAGCGATATTTTAAGGGGAAAAACAGGGATTTCTATGAAAATAAGCGATATTTTTGGGTTAAAAATAGGGATTTTGATGAAAATACGTGATATTTTAGGGGAAAAACAGGGATTTCTATGAAAATAAGCGATATTTCTGGGTTAAAAACAGGGATTTCTATGAAAATAAGCGATATTTTAGGTTAAAAACAGGGATTTCTATGAAAATAAGCGATATTTAAGGGGAAAAACAGGGATTTCTATGAAAATAAGCGATATTTTAGGTTAAAAACAGGGATTTTCCATAAAAATAAGCAATATTTAAGGGGAAAAACAGGGATTTCTATGAAAATAAGCGATATTTAAGGTTAAAAACAGGGATTTCTATGAAAATAACCGATATTTAAGGGGAAAAACTGGGAGTTCGATGAAAATAAGCGATATTTTAGGGGAAAAACAGGGATTTCTATGAAAATAAGCGATATTTCAGGGGAAAAACAGGGTTTTCTATGAAAATAAGCGATATTTTAGGGGAAAAACAGGGATTTCTATGAAAATAAGCGATATTTTAGGGGAAAAACAGGGATTTCTATGAAAATAAGCGATATTTTAGGGGAAAAACAGGGATTTCTATGAAAATAAGCGATATTTCAGAGGAAAAACAGGGATTTCTATGAAAATAAGCGATATTTTAGGGGAAAAACAGGGATTTCTATGAAAATAAGCGATATTTAAGGTTAAAAACAGGGATTTCTATGAAAATAAGCGATATTTTAGGTTAAAAACAGGGATTTCTATGAAAATAAGCGATATTTTAGGGGAAAAACAGGGATTTCTATGAAAATAAGCGATATTTTAGGGGAAAAACAGGGATTTCTATGAAAATAAGCGATATTTTTGGGTTAAAAACAGGGATTTCTATGAAAATAAGCGATATTTCTGGGTTAAAAACAGGGATTTCAATGAAAATAAGCGATATTTTATGGGAAAAACAGGGATTTCTAAGAAAATAAGCGATATTTTTGGGTTAAAAACAGGGATTTCTATGAAAACAAGCGATATTTTTGGGTTAAAAACAGGGATTTCCATGAAAATAAGCGATATTTTTGGGTTAAAAACACGGTTTTCTATGAAAATAAGCGATATTTTAAGGGGAAAAACAGGGATTTCTATGAAAATAAGCGATATTTTAGGGGAAAAACAGGGATTTCTATGAAAATAAGCGATATTTTTGGGTTAAAAACAGGGATTTCTATGAAAATAAGCGATATTTTAGGGGAAAAACAGGGATTTCCATGAAAATAAGCGATATTTTTGGGTTAAAAACAGGGATTTCTATGAAAATAAGCGATTTTTTAGGGGAAAAACAGGGATTTCTATGAAAATAAGCGATATTTTAGGGGAAAAACAGGGATTTCTATGAAAATAAGCGATATTTTAGGGGAAAAACAGGGATTTCCATGAAAATAAGCGATATTTAAGGGGAAAAACAGGGATTTCCATGAAAATAAGCGATATTTTAAGGGGAAAAACAGGGATTTCCATGAAAATAAGCGATATTTTAGGTTAAAAACAGGGATTTCTATGAAAATAAGAGATATTTAAGGTTAAAAACAGGGATTTCCATGAAAATAAGCGATATTTTTGGGTTAAAAACAGGGATTTCCATGAAAATAAGCGATATTTTTGAGTTAAAAACAGGGATTTCTATGAAAATAAGCGATATTTTAGGTTAAAAACAGGGATTTCTATGAAAATAAGCGATATTTTAGGGGAAAAACAGGGATTTCCATGAAAACAAGCGATATTTTTGGGTTAAAAACAGGGATTTCGATGAAAATAAGCGATATTTTATGGGAAAAACAGGGATTTCCATGAAAATAAGCGATATTTTTGGGTTAAAAACAGGGATTTCCATGAAAATAAGCGATATTTTTGGGTTAAAAACAGGGTTTTCTATGAAAATAAGCGATATTTTAAGGGGAAAAACAGGGATTTCTATGAAAATAAGCGATATTTTAGGGGAAAAACAGGGATTTCTATGAAAATAAGCGATATTTTAGGGGAAAAACAGGGATTTCCATGAAAATAAGCGATATTTAAGGGGAAAAACAGGGATTTCCATGAAAATAAGCGATATTTTAAGGGGAAAAACAGGGATTTCCATGAAAATAAGCGATATTTTAGGTTAAAAACAGGGATTTCTATGAAAATAAGAGATATTTAAGGTTAAAAACAGGGATTTCCATGAAAATAAGCGATATTTTTGGGTTAAAAACAGGGATTTCCATGAAAATAAGCGATATTTTTGAGTTAAAAACAGGGATTTCTATGAAAATAAGCGATATTTTAGGTTAAAAACAGGGATTTCTATGAAAATAAGCGATATTTTAGGGGAAAAACAGGGATTTCCATGAAAACAAGCGATATTTTTGGGTTAAAAACAGGGATTTCGATGAAAATAAGCGATATTTTATGGGAAAAACAGGGATTTCCATGAAAATAAGCGATATTTTTGGGTTAAAAACAGGGATTTCTATGAAAATAAGCGATATTTTTGGGTTAAAAACAGGGATTTCCATAAAAATAAGCGATATTTAAGGTTAAAAACAGGGATTTCTATGAAAATAAGCGATATTTTAGGGGAAAAACAGGGATTTCGATGAAAATAAGCGATATTTTAGGGGAAAAACAGGGATTTCCATGAAAATAAGCGATATTTTAAGGGGAAAAACAGGGATTTCCATGAAAATAAGCGATATTTTTGGGTTAAAAACAGGGATTTCTATGAAAATAAGCGATATTTTAGGGGAAAAACAGGGATTTCCATGAAAATAAGCGATATTTTATGGGAAAAACAGGGATTTCTATGAAAATAAGCAATATTTTTGGGTTAAAAACAGGGATTTCTATGAAAATAAGCGATATTTTAGGGTAAAAACAAGGATTTCCATGAATATAAGCGATATTTTCAGGGGAAAAACAGGGATTTCCATGAAAATAAGCGATATTTTAGGGTTAAAAACAGGGATTTCCATGAAAATAAGCGATATTTTTGGGTTAAAAACAGGGATTTCCATGAAAATAAGCGATATTTTTGGGTTAAAAACAGGGATTTCCATGAAAATAAGCGATATTTAAGGGGAAAAACAGGGATTTCCATGAAAATAAGCGATATTTTAAGGGGAAAAACAGGGATTTCTATGAAAATAAGCGATATTTTTGGGTTAAAAACAGGGATTTCTATGAAAATAAGCGATATTTAAGGTTAAAAACAGGGATTTCCATGAAAATAAGCGATATTTTTGGGTTAAAAACAGGGATTTCCATGAAAATAAGCGATATTTTTGGGTTAAAAACAGGGATTTCTATGAAAATAAGCGATATTTTAGGGGAAAAACAGGGATTTCTATGAAAATAAGCGATATTTTAGGTTAAAAACAGGGATTTCTATGAAAATAAGCGATATTTTAGGGGAAAAACAGGGATTTCTATGAAAATAAGCGATATTTTAGGGGAAAAACAGGGATTTCTATGAAAATAAGCGATATTTTATGGGGAAAAACAGGGATTTCTATGAAAATAAGCGATATTTTAGGGGAAAAACAGGGATTTCTATGAAAATAAGCGATATTTAAGGTTAAAAACAGGGATTTCTATGAAAATAAGCGATATTTTTGGGGTAAAAACAGGGATTTCCATGAAAATAAGCGATATTTTTGGGTTAAAAACAGGGATTTCCATGAAAATAAGCGATATTTTTGGGTTAAAAACACGGTTTTCTATGAAAATAAGCGATATTTTAAGGGGAAAAACAGGGATTTCTATGAAAATAAGCGATATTTTAGGGGAAAAACAGGGATTTCTATGAAAATAAGCGATATTTTTGGGTTAAAAACAGGGATTTCTATGAAAATAAGCGATATTTTAGGGGAAAAACAGGGATTTCCATGAAAATAAGCGATATTTTTGGGTTAAAAACAGGGATTTCTATGAAAATAAGCGATATTTTTGGGTTAAAAACAGGGATTTCTATGAAAATAAGCGATATTTTAGGGGAAAAACAGGGATTTCCATGAAAATAAGCGATATTTGAGGGGAAAAACAGGGATTTCCATGAAAATAAGCGATATTTTTGGGTTAAAAACAGGGATTTCTATGAAAATAAGCGATATTTTAGGGGAAAAACAGGGATTTCTATGAAAATAAGCGATATTTTAGGGGAAAAACAGGGATTTCTATGAAAATAAGCGATATTTTAGGGGAAAAACAGGGATTTCCATGAAAATAAGCGATATTTAAGGGGAAAAACAGGGATTTCCATGAAAATAAGCGATATTTTAAGGGGAAAAACAGGGATTTCCATGAAAATAAGCGATATTTTAGGTTAAAAACAGGGATTTCTATGAAAATAAGAGATATTTAAGGTTAAAAACAGGGATTTCCATGAAAATAAGCGATATTTTTGGGTTAAAAACAGGGATTTCCATGAAAATAAGCGATATTTTTGAGTTAAAAACAGGGATTTCTATGAAAATAAGCGATATTTTAGGTTAAAAACAGGGATTTCTATGAAAATAAGCGATATTTTAGGGGAAAAACAGGGATTTCCATGAAAACAAGCGATATTTTTGGGTTAAAAACAGGGATTTCGATGAAAATAAGCGATATTTTATGGGAAAAACAGGGATTTCCATGAAAATAAGCGATATTTTTGGGTTAAAAACAGGGATTTCTATGAAAATAAGTGATATTTTTGGGTTAAAAACAGGGATTTCCATAAAAATAAGCGATATTTAAGGTTAAAAACAGGGATTTCTATGAAAATAAGCGATATTTTAGGGGAAAAACAGGGATTTCGATGAAAATAAGCGATATTTTAGGGGAAAAACAGGGATTTCCATGAAAATAAGCGATATTTTAAGGGGAAAAACAGGGATTTCCATGAAAATAAGCGATATTTTTGGGTTAAAAACAGGGATTTCTATGAAAATAAGCGATATTTTAGGGGAAAAACAGGGATTTCCATGAAAATAAGCGATATTTTATGGGAAAAACAGGGATTTCTATGAAAATAAGCAATATTTTTGGGTTAAAAACAGGGATTTCTATGAAAATAAGCGATATTTTAGGGTAAAAACAAGGATTTCCATGAATATAAGCGATATTTTCAGGGGAAAAACAGGGATTTCCATGAAAATAAGCGATATTTTAGGGTTAAAAACAGGGATTTCCATGAAAATAAGCGATATTTAAGGTTAAAAACAGGGATTTCCATGAAAATAAGCGATATTTTTGAGTTAAAAACAGGGATTTCCATGAAAATAAGCGATATTTAAGGGGAAAAACAGGGATTTCCATGAAAATAAGCGATATTTTAAGGGGAAAAACAGGGATTTCTATGAAAATAAGCGATATTTTTGGGTTAAAAACAGGGATTTCTATGAAAATAAGCGATATTTAAGGTTAAAAACAGGGATTTCCATGAAAATAAGCGATATTTTTGGGTTAAAAACAGGGATTTCCATGAAAATAAGCGATATTTTTGGGTTAAAAACAGGGATTTCTATGAAAATAAGCGATATTTTAGGGGAAAAACAGGGATTTCTATGAAAATAAGCGATATTTTAGGTTAAAAACAGGGATTTCTATGAAAATAAGCGATATTTTAGGGGAAAAACAGGGATTTCTATGAAAATAAGCGATATTTTAGGGGAAAAACAGGGATTTCTATGAAAATAAGCGATATTTTATGGGGAAAAACAGGGATTTCTATGAAAATAAGCGATATTTTAGGGGAAAAACAGGGATTTCTATGAAAATAAGCGATATTTAAGGTTAAAAACAGGGATTTCTATGAAAATAAGCGATATTTAAGGTTAAAAACAGGGATTTCCATGAAAATAAGCGATATTTTTGGGTTAAAAACAGGGATTTCCATGAAAATAAGCGATATTTTTGGGTTAAAAACAGGGTTTTCTATGAAAATAAGCGATATTTAAGGGGAAAAACAGGGATTTCTATGAAAATAAGCGATATTTAAGGGGAAAAACAGGGATTTCTATGAAAATAAGCGATGTTTTCAGGGGAAAAACAGAGATTTCCATGAAAATAAGCGATATTTTAAGGGGAAAAACAGGGATTTCTAAGAAAATAAGCGATATTTTTGGGTTAAAAACAGGGATTTCTATGAAAATAAGCGATATTTTTGGGTTAAAAACAGGGATTTCTATGAAAATAAGCGATATTTTAGGGGAAAAACAGGGATTTCTATGAAAATAAGCGATATTTTAGGGGAAAAACAGGGATTTCCATGAAAATAAGCGATATTTTATGGGAAAAACAGGGATTTCTATGAAAATAAGCAATATTTTTGGGTTAAAAACAGGGATTTCTATGAAAATAAGCGATATTTAAGGTTAAAAACAGGGATTTCTATGAAAATAAGCGATATTTTAGAGGAAAAACAGGGATTTCTATGAAAATAAGCGATATTTTAGGGGAAAAACAAGGATTTCCATGAAAATAAGCGATATTTTAGGGGAAAAACAGGGATTTCCATGAAAATAAGCGATATTTTAGGGGAAAAACAGGGATTTCTATGAAAATAAGCGATATTTTTGGGTTAAAAACAGGGATTTCTATGAAAATAAGCGATATTTTTGGGTTAAAAACAGGGATTTCCATGAAAATAAGCGATATTTTTGGGTTAAAAACAGGGATTTCTATGAAAATAAGCGATATTTTAGGGGAAAAACAGGGATTTCTATGAAAATAAGCGATATTTTAGGTTAAAAACAGGGATTTCTATGAAAATAAGCGATATTTTAGGTTAAAAACAGGGATTTCTTTGAAAATAAGCGATATTTTAGGGGAAAAACAGGGATTTCGATGAAAATAAGCGATATTTTAGGGGAAAAACAGGGATTTCTATGAAAATAAGCGATATTTTTGGGTTAAAAACAGGGATTTCCATGAAAATAAGCGATATTTTTGGGTTAAAAACAGGGATTTTTATGAAAATAAGCGATATTTTAGGGGAAAAACAGGGATTTCTATGAAAATAAGCGATATTTTAGGTTAAAAACAGGGATTTCTATGAAAATAAGCGATATTTAAGGTTAAAAACAGGGATTTCCATGAAAATAAGCGATATTTTTGGGTTAAAAACAGGGATTTCTATGAAAATAAGCGATATTTTAGGGGAAAAACAGGGATTTCTATGAAAATAAGCGATATTTTAAGGGGAAAAACAGGGATTTCTATGAAAATAAGCGATATTTTAGGGGAAAAACAGGGATTTCTATGAAAATAAGCGATATTTTTGGGTTAAAAACAGGGATTTCGATGAAAATAAGCGATATTTTTGGGTTAAAAACAGGGATTTCTATGAAAATAAGCGATATTTCAGAGGAAAAACAGGGATTTCTATGAAAATAAGCGATATTTTAGGGGAAAAACAGGGATTTCTATGAAAATAAGCGATATTTAAGGTTAAAAACAGGGATTTCTATGAAAATAAGCGATATTTTAGGTTAAAAACAGGGATTTCTATGAAAATAAGCGATATTTTAGGGGAAAAACAGGGATTTCCATGAAAATAAGCGATATTTTAGGGTTAAAAACAGGGATTTCTATGAAAATAAGCGATATTTTTGAGTTAAAAACAGGGATTTCTATGAAAATAAGCGATATTTTAGGTTAAAAACAGGGATTTCTATGAAAATAAGCGATATTTTAGGGGAAAAACAGGGATTTCCATGAAAACAAGCGATATTTTTGGGTTAAAAACAGGGATTTCCATGAAAATAAGCGATATTTTAGGGGAAAAACAGGGATTTCCATGAAAATAAGCGATATTTTAGGGTTAAAAACAGGGATTTCTATGAAAATAAGCGATATTTTTGGGTTAAAAACAGGGATTTCCATAAAAATAAGCGATATTTAAGGTTAAAAACAGGGATTTCTATGAAAATAAGCGATATTTAAGGGGAAAAACAGGGATTTCCATGAAAATAAGCGATATTTTAAGGGGAAAAACAGAGATTTCCATGAAAATAAGCGATATTTTTGGGTTAAAAACAGGGATTTTCCATGAAAATAAGCGATATTTTAGGGGAAAAACAGGGATTTCGATGAAAATAAGCGATATTTTAGGGGAAAAACAGGGATTTCTATGAAAATAAGCGATATTTAAGGTTAAAAACAGGGATTTCTATGAAAATAAGCGATATTTTAGGGGAAAAACAGGGATTTCCATGAAAATAAGCGATATTTTTGGGTTAAAAACAGGGATTTCCATGAAAATAAGCGATATTTTAGGGGAAAAACAGGGATTTCTATGAAAATAAGCGATATTTTTGGGTTAAAAACAAGGATTTCTATGAAAATAAGCGATATTTAAGGTTAAAAACAGGGATTTCTATGAAAATAAGTGATATTTTTGGGTTAAAACAGGGATTTCCAAGAAAATAAGCGATATTTTAGAGGAAAAACAGGGATTTCGATGAAAATAAGCGATATTTAAGGTTAAAAACAGGGATTTCTATGAAAATAAGCGATATTTTAGGGTTAAAAACAGGGATTTCCATGAAAATAAGCGATATTTTAGGGGAAAAACAGGGATTTCGATGAAAATAAGCGATATTTAATGTTAAAAACAGGGATTTCAATGAAAATAAGCGATATTTTAGGGGAAGAACAGGGATTTCTATGAAAATAAGCGATATTTTAGGGGAAAAACAGGGATTTCTATGAAAATAAGCGATATTTTTGGGTTAAAAACAGGGATTTCCATGAAAATAAGCGATATTTTAGGGGAAAAACAGGGATTTCTATGAAAATAAGCGATATTTAAGGGGAAAAACAGGGATTTCTATGAAACTAAGCGATATTTAAGGGGAAAAACAGGGATTTCCATGAAAATAAGCGATATTTTAGGTTAAAAACAGGGATTTCTATGAAAACAAGCGATATTTTTGGGTTAAAAACAGGGATTTCTATGAAAATAAGCGATATTTTTGGGTTAAAAACAGGGATTTCTATGAAAATAAGCGATATTTTAGGGGAAAAACAGGGATTTCCATGAAAATAAGCGATATTTTTGGGTTAAAAACAGGGATTTCCATGAAAATAAGCGATATTTTTGGGTTAAAAACAGGGATTTCTATGAAAATAAGCGATATTTTAGGGGAAAAACAGGGATTTCTATGAAAATAAGCGATATTTTTGGGGTAAAAACAGGGATTTCCACGAAAATAAGCGATATTTTAGGTTAAAAACAGGGATTTCTATGAAAATAAGCGATATTTTAGGTTAAAAACAGGGATTTCCATGAAAATAAGCGATATTTTTGGGTTAAAAACAGGGATTTCTATGAAAATAAGCGATATTTAAGGTTAAAAACAGGGATTTCTATGAAAATAAGCGATATTTTAGGTTAAAAACAGGGATTTCTATGAAAATAAGCGATATTTTAGGGGAAAAACAGGGATTTCTATGAAAATAAGCGATATTTTTGGGGTAAAAACAGGGATTTCCATGAAAATAAGCGATATTTAAGGGGAAAAACAGGGATTTCTATGAAAATAAGCGATATTTAAGGGGAAAAACAGGGATTTCTATGAAAATAAGCGATATTTAAGGGGAAAAACAGGGATTTCTATGAAAATAAGCGATATTTTAGGGGAAAAACAGGGATTTCCATGATAATAAGCGATATTTTTGGGTTAAAAACAGGGATTTCTATGAAAATAAGCGATATTTTAGGGGAAAAACAGGGATTTCCATGAAAATAAGTGATATTTTAGGAGAAAAACAGGGATTTCTATGAAAATAAGCGATATTTAAGGGGAAAAACAGGGATTTCGATGAAAATAAGCGATATTTTAGGGGAAAAACAGGGATTTCTATGAAAATAAGCGATATTTTAAGGGAAAAACAGGGATTTCTATGAAAATAAGCGATATTTTTGGGTTAAAACAGGGATTTCCAAGAAAATAAGCGATTTTTTAGAGGAAAAACAGGGATTTCTATGAAAATAAGCGATATTTTAGGGGAAAAACAAGGATTTCCATGAAAATAAGCGATATTTTCAGGGGAAAAACAGGGATTTCCATGAAAATAAGCGATATTTTTGGGTTAAAAACAGGGATTTCTATGAAAATAAGCGATATTTTTGGGTTAAAAACAGGGATTTCCATGAAAATAAGCGATATTTAAGGGGAAAAACAGGGATTTCCATGAAAATAAGCGATATTTTAGGGGAAAGACAAGGATTTCCATGAAAATAAGCGATATTTTAGGGGAAAAACAGGGATTTCGATGAAAATAAGCGATATTTTTGGGTTAAAAACAGGGATTTCTATGAAAATAAGCGATATTTTTGGGTTAAAAACAGGGATTTCCATGAAAATAAGCGATATTTTTGGGTTAAAAACAGGGATTTCTATGAAAATAAGCGATATTTTAGGGGAAAAACAAGGATTTCCATGAAAATAAGCGATATTTTAGGTTAAAAACAGGGATTTCCATGAAAATAAGCGATATTTTTGGGTTAAAAACAGGGATTTCTATGAAAATAAGCGATATTTAAGGTTAAAAACAGGGATTTCGATGAAAATAAGCGATATTTTAGGTTAAAAACAGGGATTTCTATGAAAATAAGCGATATTTTAGGGGAAAAACAGGGATTTCTATGAAAATAAGCGATATTTTTGGGGTAAAAACAGGGATTTCCATGAAAATAAGCGATATTTAAGGGGAAAAACAGGGATTTCTATGAAAATAACCGATACTTTAGGGTTAAAAACAGGGATTTCCATGAAAATAAGCGATATTTTCAGGGGAAAAACAGGGATTTCCATGAAAATAAGCGATATTTTTGGGTTAAAAACAGGGATTTCTATGAAAATAAGCGATATTTTAAGGGAAAAACAAGGATTTCCATGAAAATAAGCGATATTTTCAGGGGAAAAACAGGGATTTCCATGATAATAAGCGATATTTTTGGGTTAAAAACAGGGATTTCTATGAAAATAAGCGATATTTTTGGGTTAAAAACAGGGATTTCCATGAAAATAAGCGATATTTAAGGGGAAAAACAGGGATTTCTATGAAAATAAGCGATATTTTAGGGGAAAAACAGGGATTTCTATGAAAATAAGCGATATTTAAGGGGAAAAACAGGGATTTCCATGAAAATAAGCGATATTTTAGGGGAAAAACAGGGATTTCCATGATAATAAGCGATATTTTAGGGGAAAAACAGGGATTTCTATGAAAATAAGCGATATTTTAGGGGAAAAACAGGGATTTCTATGAAAATAAGCGATATTTTAGGGGAAAAACAGGGATTTCTATGAAAATAAGCGATATTTAAGGTTAAAAACAGGGATTTCTATGAAAATAAGCGATATTTTAGGTTAAAAACAGGGATTTCTATGAAAATAAGCGATATTTTAGGGGAAAAACAGGGATTTCCATGAAAATAAGCGATATTTTAGGGTTAAAAACAGGGATTTCTATGAAAATAAGCGATATTTTTGAGTTAAAAACAGGGATTTCTATGAAAATAAGCGATATTTTAGGTTAAAAACAGGGATTTCTATGAAAATAAGCGATATTTTAGGGGAAAAACAGGGATTTCCATGAAAACAAACGATATTTTTGGGTTAAAAACAGGGATTTCCATGAAAATAAGCGATATTTTAGGGGAAAAACAGGGATTTCCATGAAAATAAGCGATATTTTAGGGTTAAAAACAGGGATTTCTATGAAAATAAGCGATATTTTTGGGTTAAAAACAGGGATTTCCATAAAAATAAGCGATATTTAAGGTTAAAAACAGGGATTTCTATGAAAATAAGCGATATTTAAGGTTAAAAACAGGGATTTCCATGAAAATAAGCGATATTTTAAGGGGAAAAACAGAGATTTCCATGAAAATAAGCGATATTTTTGGGTTAAAAACAGGGATTTCTATGAAAATAAGCGATATTTTAGGGGAAAAACAGGGATTTCCATGAAAATAAGAGATATTTTTGGGTTAAAAACAGGGATTTCCATGAAAATAAGTGATATTTTAGGGTTAAAAACAGGGATTTCTATGAAAATAAGCGATATTTTTGGGTTAAAAACAAGGATTTCTATGAAAATAAGCGATATTTAAGGTTAAAAACAGGGATTTCTATGAAAATAAGTGATATTTTTGGGTTAAAACAGGGATTTCCAAGAAAATAAGCGATATTTTAGAGGAAAAACAGGGATTTCTATGAAAATAAGCGATATTTTAGGGTTAAAAACAGGGATTTCCATGAAAATAAGCGATATTTACGGGGAAAAACAGGGATTTCCATGAAAATAAGCGATATTTTAGGGGAAAAACAGGGATTTCGATGAAAATAAGCGATATTTAATGTTAAAAACAGGGATTTCAATGAAAATAAGCGATATTTTAGGGGAAGAACAGGGATTTCTATGAAAATAAGCGATATTTTAGGGGAAAAACAGGGATTTCTATGAAAATAAGCGATATTTTTGGGTTAAAAACAGGGATTTCCATGAAAATAAGCGATATTTTAGGGGAAAAACAGGGATTTCTATGAAAATAAGCGATATTTAAGGGGAAAAACAGGGATTTCTATGAAACTAAGCAATATTTAAGGGGAAAAACAGGGATTTCCATGAAAATAAGCGATATTTTAGGGGAAAAACAGGGATTTCCATGAAAATAAGCGATATTTTTGGGTTAAAAACAGGGATTTCCATGAAAATAAGCGATATTTTTGGGTTAAAAACAGGGATTTCTATGAAAATAAGCGATATTTTAGGGGAAAAACAGGGATTTCTATGAAAATAAGCGATATTTTTGGGGTAAAAACAGGGATTTCCACAAAAATAAGCGATATTTTAGGTTAAAAACAGGGATTTCTATGAAAATAAGCGATATTTTAGGTTAAAAACAGGGATTTCCATGAAAATAAGCGATATTTTTGGGTTAAAAACAGGGATTTCTATGAAAATAAGCGATATTTAAGGTTAAAAACAGGGATTTCTATGAAAATAAGCGATATTTTAGGTTAAAAACAGGGATTTCTATGAAAATAAGCGATATTTTAGGGGAAAAACAGGGATTTCTATGAAAATAAGCGATATTTTTGGGGTAAAAACAGGGATTTCCATGAAAATAAGCGATATTTAAGGGGAAAAACAGGGATTTCTATGAAAATAAGCGATATTTAAGGGGAAAAACAGGGATTTCTATGAAAATAAGCGATATTTAAGGGGAAAAACAGGGATTTCTATGAAAATAAGCGATATTTTAGGGGAAAAACAGGGATTTCCATGATAATAAGCGATATTTTTGGGTTAAAAACAGGGATTTCTATGAAAATAAGCGATATTTTAGGGGAAAAACAGGGATTTCCATGAAAATAAGTGATATTTTAGGAGAAAAACAGGGATTTCTATGAAAATAAGCGATATTTAAGGGGAAAAACAGGGATTTCGATGAAAATAAGCGATATTTTAGGGGAAAAACAGGGATTTCTATGAAAATAAGCGATATTTTAAGGGAAAAACAGGGATTTCTATGAAAATAAGCGATATTTTTGGGTTAAAACAGGGATTTCCAAGAAAATAAGCGATTTTTTAGAGGAAAAACAGGGATTTCTATGAAAATAAGCGATATTTTAGGGGAAAAACAAGGATTTCCATGAAAATAAGCGATATTTTCAGGGGAAAAACAGGGATTTCCATGAAAATAAGCGATATTTTTGGGTTAAAAACAGGGATTTCTATGAAAATAAGCGATATTTTTGGGTTAAAAACAGGGATTTCCATGAAAATAAGCGATATTTAAGGGGAAAAACAGGGATTTCCATGAAAATAAGCGATATTTTAGGGGAAAGACAAGGATTTCCATGAAAATAAGCGATATTTTAGGGGAAAAACAGGGATTTCGATGAAAATAAGCGATATTTTTGGGTTAAAAACAGGGATTTCTATGAAAATAAGCGATATTTTTGGGTTAAAAACAGGGATTTCCATGAAAATAAGCGATATTTTTGGGTTAAAAACAGGGATTTCTATGAAAATAAGCGATATTTTAGGGGAAAAACAAGGATTTCCATGAAAATAAGCGATATTTTAGGTTAAAAACAGGGATTTCCATGAAAATAAGCGATATTTTTGGGTTAAAAACAGGGATTTCTATGAAAATAAGCGATATTTAAGGTTAAAAACAGGGATTTCGATGAAAATAAGCGATATTTTAGGTTAAAAACAGGGATTTCTATGAAAATAAGCGATATTTTAGGGGAAAAACAGGGATTTCTATGAAAATAAGCGATATTTTTGGGGTAAAAACAGGGATTTCCATGAAAATAAGCGATATTTAAGGGGAAAAACAGGGATTTCTATGAAAATAAGCGATATTTTAGGGGAAAAACAGGGATTTCAATGAAAATAAGCGATATTTTAGGGGAAAAACAGGGATTTCCATGATAATAAGCGATATTTTTGGGTTAAAAACAGGGATTTCTATGAAAATAAGCGATATTTTAGGGGAAAAACAGGGATTTCCATGAAAATAAGTGATATTTTAGGAGAAAAACAGGGATTTCCATGAAAATAAGCGATATTTTAGGGGAAAAACAGGGATTTCCATGAAAATAAGCGATATTTAAGGGGAAAAACAGGGATTTCTATGAAAATAAGCGATATTTTAGGGGAAAAACAGGGATTTCTATGAAAATAAGCGATATTTAAGGGGAAAAACAGGGATTTCCATGAAAATAAGCGATATTTTAGGGGAAAAACAGGGATTTCCATGATAATAAGCGATATTTTTGGGTTAAAAACAGGGATTTCTATGAAAATAAGCGATATTTTAGGGGAAAAACAGGGATTTCCATGAAAATAAGTGATATTTTAGGAGAAAAACAGGGATTTCCATGAAAATAAGCGATATTTTAGGGGAAAAACAGGGATTTCTATGAAAATAAGTGATATTTTTGGGTTAAAACAGGGATTTCCAAGAAAATAAGCGATATTTTAGAGGAAAAACAGGGATTTCTATGAAAATAAGCGATATTTTAGGGTTAAAAACAGGGATTTCCATGAAAATAAGCGATATTTACGGGGAAAAACAGGGATTTCCATGAAAATAAGCGATATTTTAGGGGAAAAACAAGGATTTCCATGAAAATAAGCGATATTTTCAGGGGAAAAACAGGGATTTCCATGAAAATAAGCGATATTTTTGGGTTAAAAACAGGGATTTCCAAGAAAATAAGCGATATTTTTGGGTTAAAAACAGGGATTTCTATGAAAATAAGCGATATTTTTGGGTTAAAAACAGGGATTTCCATGAAAATAAGCGATATTTAAGGGGAAAAACAGGGATTTCCATGAAAATAAGCGATATTTTAGGGGAAAGACAAGGATTTCCATGAAAATAAGCGATATTTAAGGGGAAAAACAGGGATTTCGATGAAAATAAGCGATATTTTTGGGTTAAAAACAGGGATTTCTATGAAAATAAGCGATATTTTTGGGTTAAAAACAGGGATTTCCATGAAAATAAGCGATATTTTCGGGTTAAAAACAGGGATTTCTATGAAAATAAGCGATATTTTAGGGGAAAAACAAGGATTTCCATGAAAATAAGCGATATTTAAGGTTAAAAACAGGGATTTCTATGAAAATAAGCGATATTTCTGGGTTAAAACAGGGATTTCCATGAAAATAAGCGATATTTAAGGGGAAAAACAGGGATTTCCATGAAAATAAGCGATATTTTAGGGGAAAAACAGGGATTTCCATGAAAATAAGCGATATTTTAGGGGAAAAACTGGGATTTCTATGAAAATAAGCGATATTTAAGGTTAAAAACAGGGATTTCTATGAAAATAAGCGATATTTTTGGGTTAAAACAGGGATTTCCAAGAAAATAAGCGATATTTTTGGGTTAAAAACAGGGATTTCTATGAAAATAAGCGATATTTTAGGGTTAAAAACAGGGATTTCCATGAAAATAAGCGATATTTTTGGGTTAAACCAGGGATTTCCATGAAAATAAGCGATATTTTAGGGGAAAAACAGGGATTTCCATGAAAATAAGAGATATTTTAAGGGGAAAAACAGGGATTTCTATGAAAATAAGCGATATTTTTGGGTTAAAAACAGGGATTTCTATGAAAATACGCGATATTTTAGGGGAAAAACAGGGATTTCTATGAAAATAAGCGATATTTCTGGGTTAAAAACAGGGATTTCAATGAAAATAAGCGATATTTTATGGGAAAAACAGGGATTTCTATGAAAATAAGCGATATTTTAGGTTAAAAACAGGGATTTCTATGAAAATAAGCGATATTTAAGGGGAAAAACAGGGATTTTGATGAAAATAAGCGATATTTTAGGTTAAAAACAGGGATTTTCCATAAAAATAAGCAATATTTAAGGGGAAAAAACAGGGATTTCTATGAAAATAAGCGATATTTAATGTTAAAAACAGGGATTTCTATGAAAATAACTGATATTTAAGGGGAAAAACTGGGATTTCTATGAAAACAAGCGATATTTATGGGGAAAAACAGGCATTTCCATGAAAATAAGCGATATTTCAGGGGAAAAACAGGGATTTCTAAGAAAATAAGCGATATTTTTGGGTTAAAAACAGGGATTTCTATGAAAACAAGCGATATTTTTGGGTTAAAAACAGGGATTTCTATGAAAATAAGCGATATTTTTGGGTTAAAAACAGGGATTTCTATGAAAATAAGCGATATTTAAGGTTAAAAACAGGGATTTCGATGAAAATAAGCGATATTTTAGGGGAAAAACAGGGATTTCTATGAAAATAAGCGATATTTTTGGGTTAAAAACAGGGATTTCCATGAAAATAAGCGATATTTTTGGGTTAAAAACAGGGATTTCTATGAAAATAAGCGATATTTTTGGGTTAAAAACAGGGATTTCTATGAAAATAAGCGATATTTAAGGGGAAAAACAGGGATTTCTATGAAAATAAGCGATATTTTAGGGGAAAAACAGGGATTTCGATGAAAATAAGCAATATTTTTGGGTTAAAAACAGGGATTTCTATGAAAATAAGTGATATTTTTGGGTTAAAAACAGGGATTTCTATGAAAATAAGCGATATTTTTGGGGTAAAAACAGGGATTTCTATGAAAATAAGCGATATTTAAGGGGAAAAACAGGGATTTCTATGAAAAAAGCGATATTTTAGGGGAAAAACAGAGATTTCCATGAAAATAAGCGATATTTTAGGGGAAAAACAGGGATTTCGATGAAAATAAGCGATATTTTAGGGGAAAAACAGGGATTTCTATGAAAATAAGCGATATTTTTGGGGAAAAACAGGGATTTCTATGAAAAAAAGCGATATTTTAGGGGAAAAACAGGGATTTCCATGAAAATAAGCGATATTTTAGGGGAAAAACAGGGATTTCTATGAAAATAAGCGATATTTCAGAGGAAAAACAGGGATTTCTATGAAAATAAGCGATATTTAATGTTAAAAACAGGGATTTCTATGAAAATAAGCGATATTTAAGGTTAAAAACAGGGAATTCCATGAAAATAAGCGATATTTTTGGGTTAAAAACAGGGATTTCCATGAAAATAAGCGATATTTTTGGGTTAAAAACAGGGATTTCTATGAAAATAAGCGATATTTTAGGGGAAAAACAGGGATTTCGATGAAAATAAGCGATATTTTAAGGGGAAAAACAGGGAATTCTATGAAAATAAGCGATATTTTTGGGTTAAAAACAGGGATTTCGATGAAAATAAGCGATATTTTTGGGGAGAAACAGGGATTTCTATGAAAATAAGTGATATTTAAGGTTAAAAACAGGGATTTCTATGAAAATAAGCGATATTTTAGGGGAAAAACAGGGATTTCTATGAAAATAAGCGATATTTTAGGGGAAAAACAGGGATTTCTATGAAAATAAGCGATATTTTTGGGGTAAAAACAGGGATTTCCATGAAAATAAGCGATATTTAAGGGGAAAAACAGGGATTTCTATGAAAATAACCGATATTTAAGGGGAAAAACTGGGATTTCCATGATAATAAGCGATATTTTTGGGTTAAAAACAGGGATTTCGATGAAAATAAGCGATATTTTAGGGGAAAAACAGGGATTTCTATGAAAATAAGCGATATTTAAGGTTAAAAACAGGGATTTCTATGAAAATAAGCGATATTTTTGGGTTAAAAACAGGGATTTCCATGAAAATAAGCGATATTTAAGGGGAAAAACAGGGATTTCTATGAAAATAACCGATACTTTAGGGTTAAAAACAGGGATTTCCATGAAAATAAGCGATATTTTCAGGGGAAAAACAGGGATTTCCATGAAAATAAGCGATATTTTTGGGTTAAAAACAGGGATTTCTATGAAAATAAGCGATATTTTAAGGGAAAAACAAGGATTTCCATGAAAATAAGCGATATTTTCAGGGGAAAAACAGGGATTTCCATGATAATAAGCGATATTTTTGGGTTAAAAACAGGGATTTCTATGAAAATAAGCGATATTTTTGGGTTAAAAACAGGGATTTCCATGAAAATAAGCGATATTTTAGGGGAAAAACAGGGATTTCCATGAAAATAAGCGATATTTTAGGGGAAAAACAGGGATTTCCATGAAAATAAGCGATATTTTTGGGTTAAAAACAGGGATTTCTATGAAAATAAGCGATATTTTTGGGTTAAAAACAGGGATTTCTATGAAAATAAGCGATATTTTTGGGTTAAAACAGGGATTTCCAAGAAAATAAGCGATATTTTTGGGTTAAAAACAGGGATTTCTATGAAAATAAGCGATATTTTAGGGTTAAAAACAGGGATTTCCATGAAAATAAGCGATATTTTTGGGTTAAAACAGGGATTTCCATGAAAATAAGCGATATTTTAGGGGAAAAACAGGGATTTCTATGAAAATAAGCGATATTTTTGGGTTAAAAATAGGGATTTTGATGAAAATAAGCGATATTTTAGGGGAAAAACAGGGATTTCGATGAAAATAAGCGATATTTCTGGGTTAAAAACAGGGATTTCAATGAAAATAAGCGATATTTTATGGGAAAAACAGGGATTTCTATGAAAATAAGCGATATTTTAGGTTAAAAACAGGGATTTCTATGAAAATAAGCGTTATTTAATTGGAAAAACAGGGATTTTGATGAAAATAAGCGATATTTTATGTTAAAAACAGGGATTTTCCATAAAAATAAGCAATATTTAAGGGGAAAAACAGGGATTTCTATGAAAATAAGCGATATTTAAGGTTAAAAACAGGGATTTCTATGAAAATAAGCGATATTTTAGGGGAAAAACTGGGATTTCGATGAAAATAAGCGATATTTTTGGGTTAAAAACAGGGATTTCTATGAAAATAAGCGATATTTTTGGGTTAAAACAGGGATTTCCATGAAAATAAGCGATATTTAAAGAGAAAAACAGGGATTTCCATGAAAATAAGCGATATTTTAGGGGAAAAACAGGGATTTCCATGAAAATAAGCGATATTTTAGGGGAAAAACTGGGATTTCTATGAAAATAAGCGATATTTTAGGGTTAAAAACAGGGATTTCCATGAAAATAAGCGATATTTTTGGGTTAAACCAGGGATTTCCATGAAAATAAGCGATATTTAAGGGGAAAAACAGGGATTTCCATGAAAATAAGAGATATTTTAAGGGGAAAAACAGGGATTTCTATGAAAATAAGCGATATTTCTGGGTTAAAAATAGGGATTTTGATGAAAATAAGCGATATTTTAGGGGAAAAACAGGGATTTCTATGAAAATAAGCGATATTTTTGGGTTAAAAACAGGGATTTCTATGAAAATAAGCGATATTTTAGGGGAAAAACAGGGATTTCTATGAAAATAAGCGATATTTTAGGTTAAAAACAGGGATTTCTATGAAAATAAGCGATATTTAAGGGGAAAAACAGGGATTTTGATGAAAATAAGCGATATTTTAGGTTAAAAACAGGGATTTTCCATAAAAATAAGCAATATTTAAGGGGAAAAACAGGGATTTCTATGAAAATAAGCGATATTTAAGGTTAAAAACAGGGATTTCTATGAAAATAACCGATATTTAAGGGGAAAAACTGGGATTTCGATGAAAATAAGCGATATTTCAGGGGAAAAACAGGGATTTCTAAGAAAATAAGCGATATTTTTGGGTTAAAAACAGGGATTTCTATGAAAACAAGCGATATTTTTGGGTTAAAAACAGGGATTTCTCTGAAAATAAGCGATATTTTTGGGTTAAAAACAGGGATTTCTATGAAAATAAGCGATATTTAAGGTTAAAAACAGGGATTTCTATGAAAATAAGCGATATTTTAGGGGAAAAACAGGGATTTCTATGAAAATAAGCGATATTTTTGGGTTAAAAACAGGGATTTCCATGAAAATAAGCGATATTTAAGGTTAAAAACAGGGATTTCTATGAAAATAAGCGATATTTCTGGGTTAAAAACAGGGATTTCTATGAAAATAAGCGATATTTAAGGGGGAAAACAGGGATTTCTATGAAAATAAGCGATATTTTAGGTTAAAAACAGGGATTTCTATGAAAATAAGCGATATTTTTGGGTTAAAAACAGGGATTTCTATGAAAATAAGCGATATTTTAGGGGAAAAACAGGGATTTCGATGAAAATAAGCGATATTTTTGGGTTAAAAACAGGGATTTCCATGAAAATAAGTGATATTTTTGGGTTAAAAACAGGGATTTCTATGAAAATAAGCGATATTTTTGGGTTAAAAACAGGGATTTCTATGAAAATAAGCGATATTTAAGGGGAAAAACAGGGATTTCTATGAAAATAAGCGATATTTTAGGGGAAAAACAGGGATTTCCATGAAAATAAGCGATATTTTAGGGGAAAAACAGGGATTTCTATGAAAATAAGCGATATTTTAGGGGAAAAACAGGGATTTCTATGAAAATAAGCGATATTTTAGGGGAAAAACAGGGATTTCTATGAAAATAAGCGATATTTCAGAGGAAAAACAGGGATTTCTGTGAAAATAAGCGATATTTTAGGGGAAAAACAGGGATTTCTAAGAAAATAAGCGATATTTTTGGGTTAAAAACATGGATTTCTATGAAAATAAGCGATATTTAAGGTTAAAAACAGGGATTTCTATGAAAATAAGCGATATTTTAGGTTAAAAACAGGGATTTCCATGAAAATAAGCGATATTTTTGGGTTAAAAACAGGGATTTCCATGAAAATAAGCGATATTTTTGGGTTAAAACCAAAGATTTCTATGAAAATAAGCGATATTTTAGGGGAAAAACAGGGATTTCTATGAAAATAAGCGATATTTTAAGGGGAAAAACAGGGATTTCTATGAAAATAAGCGATATTTTTGGGTTAAAAACAGGGATTTCCATGAAAATAAGCGATATTTAAGGGGAAAAACAGGGATTTCTAAGAAAATAAGCGATATTTTTGGGTTAAAAACAGGGATTTCTATGAAAACAAGCGATATTTTTGGGTTAAAAACAGGGATTTCTCTGAAAATAAGCGATATTTTTGGGTTAAAAACAGGGATTTCTATGAAAATAAGCGATATTTAAGGTTAAAAACAGGGATTTCGATGAAAATAAGCGATATTTTAGGGGAAAAACAGGGATTTCCATGAAAATAAGCGATATTTTTGGGTTAAAAACAGGGATTTCCATGAAAATAAGCGATATTTAAGGTTAAAAACAGGGATTTCTATGAAAATAAGCGATATTTTTGGGGTAAAAACAGGGATTTCTATGAAAATAAGCGATATTTAAGGGGAAAAACAGGGATTTCTATGAAAATAAGCGATATTTTAAGGGGAAAAACAGGGATTTCTATGAAAATAAGCGATATTTTTGGGTTAAAAACAGGGATTTCTATGAAAATAAGCGATATTTTAGGGGAAAAACAGGGATTTCTATGAAAATAAGCGATATTTTTGGGTTAAAAACAGGGATTTCCATGAAAATAAGTGATATTTTTGGGTTAAAAACAGGGATTTCTATGAAAATAAGCGATATTTAAGGGGAAAAACAGGGATTTCCATGAAAATAAGCGATATTTTAGGGGAAAAACAGGGATTTCTATGAAAATAAGCGATATTTTAGGGGAAAAACAGGGATTTCTATGAAAATAAGCGATATTTTAGGGGAAAAACAGGGATTTCTATGAAAATAAGCGATATTTCAGAGGAAAAACAGGGATTTCTATGAAAATAAGCGATATTTTAGGGGAAAAACAGGGATTTCTATGAAAATAAGCGATATTTTAGGGGAGAAACAGGGATTTCTAGGAAAATAAGCGATATTTAAGGTTAAAAACAGGGATTTCTATGAAAATAAGCGATATTTTTGGGTTAAAACAGGGATTTCCAAGAAAATAAGCGATATTTTTGGGTTAAAAACAGGGATTTCTATGAAAATAAGCGATATTTTAGGGTTAAAAACAGGGATTTCTATGAAAATAAGCGATATTTTAGGGGAAAAACAGGGATTTCTATGAAAATAAGCGATATTTTAAGGGGAAAAACAGGGATTTCTATGAAAATAAGCGATATTTTTGGGTTAAAAACAGGGATTTCTATGAAAAGAAGCGATATTTTTGGGTTAAAACAGGGATTTCCAAGAAAATAAGCGATATTTTAGAGGAATAACAGGGATTTCTATGAAAATAAGCGATATTTTTGGGTTAAAAACAGGGATTTCCATGAAAATAAGCGATATTTTAGGGGAAAAACAGGGATTTCCATGAAAATAAGCGATATTTTAGGGGAAAAACAGGGATTTCTATGAAAATAAGCGATATTTTTGGGTTAAAAACAGGGATTTCTATGAAAATAAGCGATATTTTTGGGTTAAAACAGGGATTTCCAAGAAAATAAGCGATATTTTTGGGTTAAAAACAGGGATTTCTATGAAAATAAGCGATATTTTAGGGTTAAAAACAGGGATTTCCATGAAAATAAGCGATATTTTTGGGTTAAACCAGGGATTTCCATGAAAATAAGCGATATTTTAGGGGAAAAACAGGGATTTCCATGAAAATAAGAGATATTTTAAGGGGAAAAACAGGGATTTCTATGAAAATAAGCGATATTTCTGGGTTAAAAACAGGGATTTCTATGAAAATAAGCGATATTTAAGGGGAAAAACAGGGATTTCTATGAAAATAAGCGATATTTTAGGTTAAAAACAGGGATTTCTATGAAAATAAGCGATATTTAAGGGGAAAAACAGGGATTTTGATGAAAATAAGCGATATTTTAGGGGAAAAACAGGGATTTCTATGAAAATAAGCGATATTTTAGGTTAAAAACAGGGATTTCTATGAAAATAAGCAATATTTAAGGGGAAAAACAGGGATTTCTATGAAAATAAGCGATATTTAAGGTTAAAAACAGGGATTTCTATGAAAATAAGCGATATTTAACGTTAAAAACTGGGATTTCGATGAAAATAAGCGATATTTATGGGGAAAAACAGGGATTTCCATGAAAATAAGCGATATTTCAGGGGAAAAACAGGGATTTCTAAGAAAATAAGCGATATTTTTGGGTTAAAAACAGGGATTTCTATGAAAACAAGCGATATTTTTAGGTTAAAAACAGGGATTTCTCTGAAAATAAGCGATATTTTTGGGTTAAAAACAGGGATTTCTATGAAAATAAGCGATATTTAAGGTTAAAAACAGGGATTTCGATGAAAATAAGCGATATTTTAGGGGAAAAACAGGGATTTCTATGAAAATAAGCGATATTTTTGGGTTAAAAACAGGGATTTCCATGAAAATAAGCGATATTTAAGGTTAAAAACAGGGATTTCTATGAAAATAAGCGATATTTTTGGGTTAAAAACAGGGATTTCTATGAAAATAAGCGATATTTAAGGGGAAAAACAGGGATTTCTATGAAAATAAGCGATATTTTAGGTTAAAAACAGGGATTTCTATGAAAATAAGCGATATTTTTGGGTTAAAAACAGGGATTTCGATGAAAATAAGCGATATTTTAGGGGAAAAACAGGGATTTCGATGAAAATAAGCGATATTTTTGGGTTAAAAACAGGGATTTCCATAAAAATAAGTGATATTTTTGGGTTAAAAACAGGGATTTCTATGAAAATAAGCGATATTTTTGGGTTAAAAACAGGGATTTCTATGAAAATAAGCGATATTTAAGGGGAAAAACAGGGATTTCTATGAAAATAAGCGATATTTTAGGGGAAAAACAGGGATTTCCATGAAAATAAGCGATATTTTAGGGGAAAAACAGGGATTTCTATGAAAATAAGCGATATTTCAGAGGAAAAACAGGGATTTCTATGAAAATAAGCGATATTTTAGGGGAAAAACAGGGATTTCTATGAAAATAAGCGATATTTTAGGGGAAAAACAGGGATTTCTATGAAAATAAGCGATATTTCAGAGGAAAAACAGGGATTTCTATGAAAATAAGCGATATTTTAGGGGAAAAACAGGGATTTCTATGAAAATAAGCGATATTTTAGGGGAGAAACAGGGATTTCTATGAAAATAAGCGATATTTTAGGGGAAAAACAGGGATTTCGATGAAAATAAGCGATATTTTAAGGGGAAAAACAGGGATTTCTATGAAAATAAGCGATATTTTTGGGTTAAAAACAGGGATTTCGATGAAAATAAGTGATATTTAAGGTTAAAAACAGGGATTTCGATGAAAATAAGCGATATTTTAGGGGAAAAACAGGGATTTCCATGAAAATAAGCGATATTTTTGGGTTAAAAACAGGGATTTCCATGAAAATAAGCGATATTTAAGGTTAAAAACAGGGATTTCTATGAAAATAAGCGATATTTTTGGGGTAAAAACAGGGATTTCTATGAAAATAAGCGATATTTAAGGGGAAAAACAGGGATTTCGATGAAAATAAGCGATATTTTTGGGTTAAAAACAGGGATTTCTATGAAAATAAGCGATATTTTAGGGGAAAAACAGGGATTTCGATGAAAATAAGCGATATTTTAGGGGAAAAACAGGGATTTCCATGATAATAAGCGATATTTTTGGGTTAAAAACAGGGATTTCCATGAAAATAAGTGATATTTTTGGGTTAAAAACAGGGATTTCTATGAAAATAAGCGATATTTAAGGGGAAAAACAGGGATTTCTATGAAAATAAGCGATATTTTAGGGGAAAAACAGGGATTTCGATGAAAATAAGCGATATTTTAGGGGAAAAACAGGGATTTCTATGAAAATAAGCGATATTTTAGGTTAAAAACAGGGATTTCTATGAAAATAAGCGATATTTTTGGGTTAAAAACAGGGATTTCTATGAAAATAAGCGATATTTTAGGGGAAAAACAGGGATTTCGATGAAAATAAGCGATATTTTTGGGTTAAAAACAGGGATTTCCATGAAAATAAGTGATATTTTTGGGTTAAAAACAGGGATTTCTATGAAAATAAGCGATATTTAAGGGGAAAAACAGGGATTTCCATGAAAATAAGCGATATTTTAGGGGAAAAACAGGGATTTCTATGAAAATAAGCGATATTTTAGGGGAAAAACAGGGATTTCTATGAAAATAAGCGATATTTTAGGGGAAAAACAGGGATTTCTATGAAAATAAGCGATATTTCAGAGGAAAAACAGGGATTTCTATGAAAATAAGCGATATTTTTGGGTTAAAACAGGGATTTCCAAGAAAATAAGCGATATTTTTGGGTTAAAAACAGGGATTTCTATGAAAATAAGCGATATTTTAGGGTTAAAAACAGGGATTTCTATGAAAATAAGCGATATTTTAGGGGAAAAACAGGGATTTCTATGAAAATAAGCGATATTTTAAGGGGAAAAACAGGGATTTCTATGAAAATAAGCGATATTTTTGGGTTAAAAACAGGGATTTCTATGAAAAGAAGCGATATTTTTGGGTTAAAACAGGGATTTCCAAGAAAATAAGCGATATTTTAGAGGAATAACAGGGATTTCGATGAAAATAAGCGATATTTAAGGGGAAAAACAGGGATTTCCATGAAAATAAGCGATATTTTAGGGGAAAAACAGGGATTTCCATGAAAATAAGCGATATTTTAGGAGAAAAACAGGGATTTCTATGAAAATAAGCGATATTTTTGGGTTAAAAACAGGGATTTCTATGAAAATAAGCGATATTTTTGGGTTAAAACAGGGATTTCCATGAAAATAAGCGATATTTTTGGGTTAAAAACAGGGATTTCTATGAAAATAAGCGATATTTTAGGGTTAAAAACAGGGATTTCCATGAAAATAAGCGATATTTTTGGGTTAAACCAGGGATTTCCATGAAAATAAGCGATATTTTAGGGGAAAAACAGGGATTTCTATGAAAATAAGCGATATTTTTGGGATAAAAATAGGGATTTTGATGAAAATAAGCGATATTTTAGGGGAAAAACAGGGATTTCTATGAAAATAAGCGATATTTCTGGGTTAAAAACAGGGATTTCAATGAAAATAAGCGATATTTTATGGGAAAAACAGGGATTTCTATGAAAATAAGCGATATTTCTGGGTTAAAAACAGGGATTTCTATGAAAATAAGCGTTATTTAATTGGAAAAACAGGGATTTTGATGAAAATAAGCGATATTTTTGGGTTAAAAACAGGGATTTTCCATAAAAATAAGCAATATTTAAGGGGAAAAACAGGGATTTCTATGAAAATAAGCGATATTTTTGGGTTAAAAACAGGGATTTCTATGAAAATAAGCGATATTTTAGGGGAAAAACAAGGATTTCCATGAAAATAAGCGATATTTTTGGGTTAAAAACAGGGATTTCTATGAAAATAAGCGATATTTTTGGGTTAAAACAGGGATTTCCATGAAAATAAGCGATATTTAAGGGGAAAAACAGGGATTTCCATGAAAATAAGCGATATTTTAGGGGAAAAACAGGGATTTCCATGAAAATAAGCGATATTTTAGGGGAAAAACTGGGATTTCTATGAAAATAAGCGATATTTTTGGGTTAAAAACAGGGATTTCTATGAAAATAAGCGATATTTTTGGGTTAAAAACAGGGATTTCTATGAAAATAAGCGATATTTTAGGGGAAAAACAAGGATTTCCATGAAAATAAGCGATATTTTTGGGTTAAAAACAGGGATTTCTATGAAAATAAGCGATATTTTTGGGTTAAACCAGGGATTTCCATGAAAATAAGCGATATTTTAGGGGAAAAACAGGGATTTCCATGAAAATAAGAGATATTTTAAGGGGAAAAACAGGGATTTCTATGAAAATAAGCGATATTTCTGGGTTAAAAATAGGGATTTTGATGAAAATACGCGATATTTTAGGGGAAAAACAGGGATTTCGATGAAAATAAGCGATATTTCTGGGTTAAAAACAGGGATTTCTATGAAAATAAGCGATATTTAAGGTTAAAAACAGGGATTTCTATGAAAATAAGCGATATTTTAGGTTAAAAACAGGGATTTCTATGAAAATAAGCGATATTTAAGGGGAAAAACAGGGATTTTGATGAAAATAAGCGATATTTTAGGTTAAAAACAGGGATTTTCCATAAAAATAAGCAATATTTAAGGGGAAAAACAGGGATTTCTATGAAAATAAGCGATATTTAAGGTTAAAAACAGGGATTTCTATGAAAATAAGCGATATTTAACGTTAAAAACTGGGATTTCGATGAAAATAAGCGATATTTATGGGGAAAAACAGGGATTTCCATGAAAATAAGCGATATTTCAGGGGAAAAACAGGGATTTCTAAGAAAATAAGCGATATTTTTGGGTTAAAAACAGGGATTTCTATGAAAATAAGCGATATTTTTGGGTTAAAAATAGGGATTTTGATGAAAATAAGCGATATTTATGGGGAAAAACAGGGATTTCTATGAAAATAAGCGATATTTCTGGGTTAAAAACAGGGATTTCAATGAAAATAAGCGATATTTTATGGGAAAAACAGGGATTTCTATGAAAATAAGCGATATTTTAGGTTAAAAACAGGGATTTCTATGAAAATAAGCGTTATTTAATTGGAAAAACAGGGATTTTGATGAAAATAAGCGATATTTTATGTTAAAAACAGGGATTTTCCATAAAAATAAGCAATATTTAAGGGGAAAAACAGGGATTTCTATGAAAATAAGCGATATTTAAGGTTAAAAACAGGGATTTCTATGAAAATAACCGATATTTAAGGGGAAAAACTGGGATTTCGATGAAAATAAGCGATATTTTAGGGGAGAAACAGGGATTTCCATGAAAATAAGCGATATTTTAGGGGAGAAACAGGGATTTCTATGAAAATAAGCGATATTTTAAGGGGAAAAACAGGGATTTCTAAGAAAATAAGCGATATTTTTGGGTTAAAAACAGGGATTTCTATGAAAACAAGCGATATTTTTGGGTTAAAAACAGGGATTTCTATGAAAATAAGCGATATTTAAGGTTAAAAACAGGGATTTCTATGAAAATAAGCGATATTTAAGATTAAAAACAGGGATTTCGATGAAAATAAGCGATATTTTAGGGGAAAAACAGGGATTTTCCATGAAAATAAGCGATATTTTTGGGTTAAAAACAGGGATTTCCATGAAAATAAGCGATATTTTTGGGTTAAAAACAGGGATTTCTATGAAAATAAGCGATATTTTTGGGTTAAAAACAGGGATTTCGATGAAAATAAGCGATATTTTAGGGGAAAAACAGGGATTTCTATGAAAATAAGCGATATTTTAGGTTAAAAACAGGGATTTCTATGAAAATAAGCGATATTTAAGGGGAAAAACAGGGATTTCTATGAAAATAAGTGATATTTTAGGGGAAAAACAGGGATTTCCATGAAAATAAGCGATATTTTTGGGTTAAAAACAGGGATTTCCATGAAAATAAGCGATATTTTTGGGTTAAAAACAGGGATTTCTATGAAAATAAGCGATATTTTTGGGTTAAAAACAGGGATTTCTATGAAAATAAGCGATATTTAAGGTTAAAAACAGGGATTTCGATGAAAATAAGCGATATTTTAGGGGAAAAACAGGGATTTCGATGAAAATAAGCGATATTTTAGGGGAAAAACAGGGATTTCTATGAAAATAAGCGATATTTTTGGGTTAAAAACAGGGATTTCCATGAAAATAAGCGATATTTTGGGGTTAAAAACAGGGATTTCTATGAAAATAAGCGATATTTTTGGGTTAAAAACAGGGATTTCTATGAAAATAAGCGATATTTAAGGGGAAAAACAGGGATTTCGATGAAAATAAGCGATATTTTAGGTTAAAAACAGGGATTTCTATGAAAATAAGCGATATTTTAGGGGAAAAACAGGGATTTCCATGAAAATAAGCGATATTTTTGGGTTAAAAACAGGGATTTCCATGAAAATAAGCGATATTTTTGGGTTAAAAACAGGGATTTCTATGAAAATAAGCGATATTTTAGGGGAAAAACAGGGATTTCCATGAAAATACGCGATATTTTAAGGGGAAAAACAGGGATTTCTAAGAAAATAAGCGATATTTTTGGGTTAAAAACAGGGATTTCTATGAAAATAAGCGATATTTAAGGTTAAAAACAGGGATTTCTATGAAAATAAGCGATATTTAAGGTTAAAAACAGGGATTTCCATGAAAATAAGCGATATTTTTGGGGAAAAACAGGGATTTCTATGAAAATAAGCGATATTTTAGGGGAAAAACAGGGATTTCCATGAAAATAAGCGATATTTTTGGGTTAAAAACAGGGATTTCTATGAAAATAAGCGATATTTAAGGTTAAAAACAGGGATTTCTATGAAAATAAGCGATATTTAAGGGGAAAAACAGGGATTTTGATGAAAATAAGCGATATTTTAGGTTAAAAACAGGGATTTTCCATGAAAATAAGCAATATTTATGGGGAAAAACAGGGATTTCTATGAAAATAAGCGATATTTAAGGTTAAAAACAGGGATTTCCATGAAAATAAGCGATATTTAAGGTTAAAAACAGGGATTTCTATGAAAATAAGCGATATTTTTGGGGAAAAACAGGGATTTCCATGAAAATAAGCGATATTTTTGGGTTAAAAACAGGGATTTCTATGAAAATAAGCGATATTTTAGGGGAAAAACAGGGATTTCCATGAAAATAAGCGATATTAAAGGGGAAAAACAGGGATTTTGATGAAAATAAGCGATATTTTAGGTTAAAAACAGGGATTTCTATGAAAATAAGCGATATTTATGGGGAAAAACAGGGATTTCTATGAAAATAAGCGATATTTAAGGTTAAAAACAGGGATTTCTATGAAAATAAGCGATATTTTTGGGTTAAAACAGGGATTTCCAAGAAAATAAGCGATATTTTAGGGGAAAAACAGGGATTTCCATGAAAATAAGCGATATTTTAGGGGAAAAACAGGGATTTCTATGAAAATAAGCGATATTTTTGGGTTAAAAACAGGGATTTCTATGAAAATAAGCGATATTTTTGGGTTAAAACAGGGATTTCCAAGAAAATAAGCGATATTTTTGGGTTAAAAACAGGGATTTCTATGAAAATAAGCGATATTTTAGGGTTAAAAACAGGGATTTCCATGAAAATAAGCGATATTTTTGGGTTAAACCAGGGATTTCCATGAAAATAAGCAATATTTTAGGGGAAAAACAGGGATTTCCATGAAAATAAGAGATATTTTAAGGGGAAAAACAGGGATTTCCATGAAAATAAGCGATATTTTTGGGTTAAAAATAGGGATTTTGATGAAAATACGCGATATTTTAGGGGAAAAACAGGGATTTCTATGAAAATAAGCGATATTTCTGGGTTAAAAACAGGGATTTCAATGAAAATAAGCGATATTTTATGGGAAAAACAGGGATTTCTATGAAAATAAGCGATATTTAAGGGGAAAAACAGGGATTTTGATGAAAATAAGCGATATTTTAGGTTAAAAACAGGGATTTTCCATAAAAATAAGCAATATTTAAGGGGAAAAACAGGGATTTCTATGAAAATAAGCGATATTTAAGGTTAAAAACAGGGATTTCTATGAAAATAACCGATATTTAAGGGGAAAAACTGGGATTTCGATGAAAATAAGCGATATTTTAGGGGAGAAACAGGGATTTCCATGAAAATAAGCGATATTTTAGGGGAAAAACAGGGATTTCTATGAAAATAAGCGATATTTAAGGGGAAAAACTGGGATTTCGATGAAAATAAGCGATATTTTAGGGGAGAAACAGGGATTTCCATGAAAATAAGCGATATTTTTGGGTTAAAAACAGGGATTTCCATGAAAATAAGCGATATTTTTGGGTTAAAAACAGGGATTTCTATGAAAATAAGCGATATTTTTGGGTTAAAAACAGGGATTTCTATGAAAATAAGCGATATTTTAGGGGAAAAACAGGGATTTCCATGAAAATAAGCGATATTTGAGGGGAAAAACAGGGATTTCCATGAAAATAAGCGATATTTTCGGGTTAAAAACAGGGATTTCCATGAAAATAAGCGATATTTTAGGGGAAAAACAGGGATTTCTATGAAAATAAGCGATATTTTTGGGTTAAAAACAGGGATTTCTATGAAAATAAGCGATATTTTTGGGTTAAAACAGGGATTTCCAAGAAAATAAGCGATATTTTAGGGGAAAAACAGGGATTTCTATGAAAATAAGCGATATTTTAGGGTTAAAAACAGGGATTTCCATGAAAATAAGCGATATTTTTGGGTTAAACCAGGGATTTCCATGAAAATAAGCGATATTTTAGGGGAAAAACAGGGATTTCCATGAAAATAAGAGATATTTTAAGGGGAAAAACAGGGATTTCTATGAAAATAAGCGATATTTTTGGGTTAAAAATAGGGATTTTGATGAAAATAAGCGATATTTTAGGGGAGAAACAGGGATTTCCATGAAAATAAGCGATATTTCTGGGTTAAAAACAGGGATTTCAATGAAAATAAGCGATATTTTATGGGAAAAACAGGGATTTCTATGAAAATAAGCGATATTTTAGGTTAAAAACAGGGATTTCTATGAAAATAAGCGTTATTTAATTGGAAAAACAGGGATTTTGATGAAAATAAGCGATATTTTATGTTAAAAACAGGGATTTTCCATAAAAATAAGCAATATTTAAGGGGAAAAACAGGGATTTCTATGAAAATAAGCGATATTTAAGGTTAAAAACAGGGATTTCTATGAAAATAACCGATATTTAAGGGGAAAAACTGGGATTTCGATGAAAATAAGCGATATTTTAGGGGAGAAACAGGGATTTCCATGAAAATAAGCGATATTTTTGGGTTAAACCAGGGATTTCTATGAAAATAAGCGATATTTAAGGGGAAAAACAGGGATTTCTAAGAAAATAAGCGATATTTTTGGGTTAAAAACAGGGATTTCTATGAAAACAAGCGATATTTTTGGGTTAAAAACAGGGATTTCTATGAAAATAAGCGATATTTAACGTTAAAAACAGGGATTTCTATGAAAATAAGCGATATTTAAGATTAAAAACAGGGATTTCGATGAAAATAAGCGATATTTTAGGGGAAAAACAGGGATTTCTATGAAAATAAGCGATATTTTTGGGTTAAAAACAGGGATTTCCATGAAAATAAGCGATATTTTAGGGGAAATACAGGGATTTCTATGAAAATAAGCGATATTTTTGGGTTAAAAACAGGGATTTCTATGAAAATAAGCGATATTTTTGGGTTAAAAACAGGGATTTCTATGAAAATAAGCGATATTTTAGGTTAAAAACAGGGATTTCTATGAAAATAAGCGATATTTAAGGTTAAAAACAGGGATTTCTATGAAAATAAGCGATATTTTAGGGGAAAAACAGGGATTTCCATGAAAATAAGCGATATTTTTGGGTTAAAAACAGGGATTTCCATGAAAATAAGCGATATTTTTGGGTTAAAAACAGGGATTTCTATGAAAATAAGCGATATTTTAGGGTTAAAAACAGGGATTTCTATGAAAATAAGCGATATTTAAGGTTAAAAACAGGGATTTCGATGAAAATAAGCGATATTTTAGGGGAAAAACAGGGATTTCGATGAAAATAAGCGATATTTTAGGGGAAAAACAGGGATTTCTATGAAAATAAGCGATATTTTTGGGTTAAAAACAGGGATTTCCATGAAAATAAGCGATATTTTTGGGTTAAAAACAGGGATTTCTATGAAAATAAGCGATATTTTTGGGTTAAAAACAGGGATTTCTATGAAAATAAGCGATATTTAAGGGGAAAAACAGGGATTTCGATGAAAATAAGCGATATTTTAGGTTAAAAACAGGGATTTCTATGAAAATAAGCGATATTTAAGGTTAAAAACAGGGATTTCTATGAAAATAAGCGATATTTTAGGGGAAAAACAGGGATTTCCATTAAAATAAGCGATATTTTTGGGTTAAAAACAGGGATTTCCATGAAAATAAGCGATATTTTTGGGTTAAAAACAGGGATTTCTATGAAAATAAGCGATATTTTAGGGGAAAAACAGGGATTTCCATGAAAATACGCGATATTTTAAGGGGAAAAACAGGGATTTCTAAGAAAATAAGCGATATTTCTGGGTTAAAAACAGGGATTTCTATGAAAATAAGCGATATTTAAGGTTAAAAACAGGGATTTCTATGAAAATAAGCGATATTTAAGGTTAAAAACAGGGATTTCCATGAAAATAAGCGATATTTAAGGGGAAAAACAGGGATTTCTATGAAAATAAGCGATATTTTAGGGGAAAAACAGGGATTTCCATGAAAATAAGCGATATTTTTGGGTTAAAAACAGGGATTTCTATGAAAATAAGCGATATTTAAGGTTAAAAACAGGGATTTCTATGAAAATAAGCGATATTTAAGGGGAAAAACAGGGATTTTGATGAAAATAAGCGATATTTTAGGTTAAAAACAGGGATTTTCCATGAAAATAAGCAATATTTAAGGGGAAAAACAGGGATTTCTATGAAAATAAGCGATATTTAAGGTTAAAAACAGGGATTTCTATGAAAATAAGCGATATTTAAGGTTAAAAACAGGGATTTCCATGAAAATAAGCGATATTTTTGGGGAAAAACAGGGATTTCTATGAAAATAAGCGATATTTTAAGGGGAAAAACAGGGATTTCCATGAAAATAAGCGATATTTTTGGGTTAAAAACAGGGATTTCTATGAAAATAAGCGATATTTAAGGTTAAAAACAGGGATTTCTATGAAAATAAGCGATATTTAAGGGGAAAAACAGGGATTTTGATGAAAATAAGCGATATTTTAGGTTAAAAACAGGGATTTCTATGAAAATAAGCGATATTTATGGGGAAAAACAGGGATTTCTATGAAAATAAGCGATATTTAAGGTTAAAAACAGGGATTTCTATGAAAATAAGCGATATTTTTGGGTTAAAACAGGGATTTCCAAGAAAATAAGCGATATTTTTGGGTTAAAAACAGGGATTTCTATGAAAATAAGCGATATTTAAGGGGAAAAACAGGGATTTCCATGAAAATAAGAGATATTTTTGGGTTAAAAATAGGGATTTTGATGAAAATACGCGATATTTTAGGGGAAAAACAGGGATTTCTATGAAAATAAGCGATATTTCTGGGTTAAAAACAGGGATTTCAATGAAAATAAGCGATATTTTATGGGAAAAACAGGGATTTCTATGAAAATAAGCGATATTTTAGGTTAAAAACAGGGATTTCTATGAAAATAAGCGATATTTAAGGGGAAAAACAGGGATTTTGATGAAAATAAGCGATATTTTAGGTTAAAAACAGAGATTTTCCATAAAAATAAGCAATATTTAAGGGGAAAAACAGGGATTTCTATGAAAATAAGCGATATTTAAGGTTAAAAACAGGGATTTCTATGAAAATAACCGATATTTAAGGGGAAAAACTGGGATTTCGATGAAAATAAGCGATATTTTAGGGGAGAAACAGGGATTTCCATGAAAATAAGCGATATTTTAGGGGAGAAACAGGGATTTCCATGAAAATAAGCGATATTTAAGGGGAAAAACAGGGATTTCTAAGAAAATAAGCGATATTTTTGGGTTAAAAACAGGGATTTCTATGAAAACAAGCGATATTTTTGGGTTAAAAACAGGGATTTCTATGAAAATAAGTGATATTTAACGTTAAAAACAGGGATTTCTATGAAAATAAGCGATATTTTAGGGGAAAAACAGGGATTTCCATGAAAATAAGACGATATTTTAGGGGAAAAACAGGGATTTCTATGAAAATAAGCGATATTTTTGGGTTAAAAACAGGGATTTCCATGAAAATAAGCGATATTTTTGGGTTAAAAACAGGGATTTCTATGAAAATAAGCGATATTTTTGGGTTAAAAACAGGGATTTCTATGAAAATAAGCGATATTTTAGGGGAAAAACAGGGATTTCCATGAAAATAAGCGATATTTGAGGGGAAAAACAGGGATTTCCATGAAAATAAGCGATATTTTAGGGGAAAAACAGGGATTTCCATGAAAATAAGCGATATTTTAGGGGAAAAACAGGGATTTCTATGAAAATAAGCGATATTTTTGGGTTAAAAACAGGGATTTCTATGAAAATAAGCGATATTTTTGGGTTAAAACAGGGATTTCCAAGAAAATAAGCGATATTTTAGGGGAAAAACAGGGATTTCTATGAAAATAAGCGATATTTTAGGGTTAAAAACAGGGATTTCCATGAAAATAAGCGATATTTTTGGGTTAAACCAGGGATTTCCATGAAAATAAGCGATATTTTAGGGGAAAAACAGGGATTTCCATGAAAATAAGAGATATTTTAAGGGGAAAAACAGGGATTTCTATGAAAATAAGCGATATTTTTGGGTTAAAAATAGGGATTTTGATGAAAATAAGCGATATTTTAGGGGAAAAACAGGGATTTCTATGAAAATAAGCGTTATTTTAGGGTTAAAAACAGGGATTTCTATGAAAATAAGCGATATTTTATGGGAAAAACAGGGATTTCTATGAAAATAAGCGATATTTTAGGTTAAAAACAGGGATTTCTATGAAAATAAGCGTTATTTAATTGGAAAAACAGGGATTTTGATGAAAATAAGCGATATTTTATGTTAAAAACAGGGATTTTCCATAAAAATAAGCAATATTTAAGGGGAAAAACAGGGATTTCTATGAAAATAAGCGATATTTAAGGTTAAAAACAGGGATTTCTATGAAAATAACCGATATTTAAGGGGAAAAACTGGGATTTCGATGAAAATAAGCGATATTTTAGGGGAGAAACAGGGATTTCCATGAAAATAAGCGATATTTTAGGGGAGAAACAGGGATTTCTATGAAAATAAGCGATATTTAAGGGGAAAAACAGGGATTTCTAAGAAAATAAGCGATATTTTTGGGTTAAAAACAGGGATTTCTATGAAAACAAGCGATATTTTTGGGTTAAAAACAGGGATTTCTATGAAAATAAGCGATATTTAACGTTAAAAACAGGGATTTTTATGAAAATAAGCGATATTTAAGATTAAAAACAGGGATTTCGATGAAAATAAGCGATATTTTAGGGGAAAAACAGGGATTTCCATGAAAATAAGCGATATTTTTGGGTTAAAAACAGGGATTTCTATGAAAATAAGCGATATTTTTGGGTTAAAAACAGGGATTTCCATGAAAATAAGCGATATTTTTGGGTTAAAAACAGGGATTTCTATGAAAATAAGCGATATTTTTGGGTTAAAAACAGGGATTTCTATGAAAATAAGCGATATTTTAGGGGAAAAACAGGGATTTCTATGAAAATAAGCGATATTTTAGGTTAAAAACAGGGATTTCTATGAAAATAAGCGATATTTAAGGTTAAAAACAGGGATTTCTATGAAAATAAGCGATATTTTAGGGGAAAAACAGGGATTTCCATGAAAATAAGCGATATTTTTGGGTTAAAAACAGGGATTTCCATGAAAATAAGCGATATTTTTGGGTTAAAAACAGGGATTTCTATGAAAATAAGCGATATTTTTGGGTTAAAAACAGGGATTTCTATGAAAATAAGCGATATTTAAGGTTAAAAACAGGGATTTCGATGAAAATAAGCGATATTTTAGGGGAAAAACAGGGATTTCCATGAAAATAAGCGATATTTTAGGGGAAAAACAGGGATTTCTATGAAAATAAGCGATATTTTTGGGTTAAAAACAGGGATTTCCATGAAAATAAGCGATATTTTTGGGTTAAAAACAGGGATTTCTATGAAAATAAGCGATATTTTTGGGTTAAAAACAGGGATTTCTATGAAAATAAGCGATATTTAAGGGGAAAAACAGGGATTTCGATGAAAATAAGCGATATTTTAGGTTAAAAACAGGGATTTCTATGAAAATAAGCGATATTTAAGGTTAAAAACAGGGATTTCTATGAAAATAAGCGATATTTTAGGGGAAAAACAGGGATTTCCATGAAAATAAGCGATATTTTTGGGTTAAAAACAGGGATTTCTATGAAAATAAGCGATATTTTAGGGGAAAAACAGGGATTTCCATGAAAATAAGCAATATTTTAAGGGGAAAAACAGGGATTTCTATGAAAATAAGTGATATTTTTGGGTTAAAAACAGGGATTTCTATGAAAATAAGCGATATTTAAGGTTAAAAACAGGGATTTCTATGAAAATAAGCGATATTTAAGGTTAAAAACAGGGATTTCCATGAAAATAAGTGATATTTTTGGGGAAAAACAGGGATTTCTATGAAAATAAGCGATATTTTAAGGGGAAAAACAGGGATTTCCATGAAAATAAGCGATATTTTTGGGTTAAAAACAGGGATTTCTATGAAAATAAGCGATATTTAAGGTTAAAAACAGGGATTTCTATGAAAATAAGCGATATTTAAGGGGAAAAACAGGGATTTTGATGAAAATAAGCGATATTTTAGGTTAAAAACAGGGATTTTCCATGAAAATAAGCAATATTTATGGGGAAAAACAGGGATTTCTATGAAAATAAGCGATATTTAAGGTTAAAAACAGGGATTTCTATGAAAATAAGCGATATTTAAGGGGAAAAACAGGGATTTCTATGAAAATAAGCGATATTTTTGGGTTAAAAACAGGGATTTCTATGAAAATAAGCGATGTTTTTGGGTTAAAAACAGGGATTTTGATGAAAATAAGCGATATTTAAGGGGAAAAACAGGGATTTCTATGAAAATAAGCGATATTTTTGGGTTAAAAACAGGGATTTCCATGATAATAAGCGATATTTTTGGGTTAAAAACAGGGATTTCTATGAAAATAAGCAATATTTAAGGGGAAAAACAGTATTTCAGCGTCATCCCAATATCTCCACTGTGATCACGTCCATCCCTGTGACGCTCTCTGATGTCAATCCCAAATGATTTTCCAACATCTCTCCGGTGTCATCTCACCGATTTCATCCCCATCACCCCTGTGTCACTCCAGCAACATTAACCCAGTGTCACTCTCTGATATCAGCCCCAATGATGCCCCAACATCACCTACCAACATCACTGACACATCATAGAGTATCGCCTCCCACCATCTCCCCAGTAACGTCCCCCCCCCCCACATCACCCCTTTATCTCATCGCTCAACATCAGCTATATACAGCTATATACAGCATGCTGTAGCATGACTGCACAACATCGACCCAGCATCACTTCAGTGTCACAGCAGTGCACCCCCACCAGTGTCACCCCAACGTCACTCCCTGATGCCATCCTTGAGTGAAACCCCGACGTCATCCTAGTCTCATTGCATTGTAACCTCCCAGCTTCACTCTAACAACATCACCCCGCAAAAACCCCCCAACATCACCCTTACCATTAATTACCTACTGTAATGTTGCAGTATGATGGAAAATGCAACAACAGTAGCAGAGAAGCAAAGTCCCAGGTTGTAGTAAGTGAGGATGTGCTCAAACACAGCAGCCGTAAACACAGAAACAGAACAAAAACCTGCTTACCTTTGGAAGAGCTCCTGCAAGCACAGACCTCTAGCCAAAGCCCCTCACTTCTGATGCCAATGCTTATATGAGACCCGGGAGGGGGTGGAGCCTGGCTCCACCCCCTTCCATCACTCAGGTGCGTTTCATGCACCTGAGCTTCTATGGTTTGTCCCTTCTCAATCATTGTTTCAAGCCACAACTTAGTGTTTCCACTACATTCCCCCAACAGTATCACTCCAACATCACTCCCTGATGTCCCCCCCATGATGCTCCAACATCACCCCCCAGCATCACCCCCCAGCATCACCCCCCCACATCATCCCAGGGTCAGCCCAGTGTTACCCCAGTGTCACCCTAACTATGTCACTGCAATGTCACTCCCTGATGTCACCCTGCAGTAATAACCCAACACCGCCCCCAGCATCACTCCCCAGTATCACCCAAGTGTCATCCCTATGTCAGCTGCCATGCAGGCAGGTGCCAGGTTCACGCACTGAGGATGTCAAATCCTGAATTGCTTTCACGATGGTCTTTAATTGCAAAGAAAGTCGGTGACACGTTTCTCACTGCAGAGCCACAAGCTGTCCCCACCAGTTTGGCAAACAGCGCTCGCTCCGATCACACCGGTGATCTCAACTCTGCCGTCCAGGCTGCACACACAGCTTGTCAGCATCTTCTGCATCAGTACCGAAATTTGTGTGCTGTATCAGTACTGAAATTTGTGCTCCCCTATCTATTAGAAATTTTACTGAATGCCTTTGAGGACAGACTTGAATCAAAATACGCGTGCCATTGTTGCTCATCCTTTGATCAAACTCCCTTGCCGGACAGGCAGATCCAATCACCTGCTTGTAATTAGGTTTTTTTTTGTTGTTTACAGCCTGAAGCAGTGATGGAGCACCTGGTGAGGGGTGTGGCCAGCCCTGCCAGCACAGGTGGAAGCAATTTACCTGTGGGACCGGATAGGGCTGAGCTTGGCTCCACCCCCTCCCTGCCCATATTTAAGGGCTGGGAACAGACAGGGCAGCATTCTGCTTGGGAACTGCCTCCTTGGGAGCATTGGGAGCGAGTTCTGCCCTTTGGAATGGGGTGAGTGACTGATGCTTTATTGCAGAGCTCTGGTCTTTCCCTTTTTGGGGATCCTGACCACTTTTAAGGGCTGGAAGCTGTGAGGGCAGCATCTCTGCATGGAGGCTGCTTCCTTTGGGGTGTGGGCTGAGTGTTTGTTTTTGGAATGGGGTCATTGATTTCTTCTTTACTGCTGGATTGTAATTTCACTTTCTGGGGGCTCCTGACCACATTTAAGGTCCATCAGCAGAAGGAGCAGCAACTGCACCTGGAGACTGCTTCCTTTAGAGTGTGGGGTGAACCCTTGAAACTGGATGAGTGAGTCTTTATTCCAGGGTTGCAATATCTTGTTGTTGGGGGGATCCTGTCCCCACTTAAGGGCTGGCAGCCTTTAAGGTGGTATCTGTCTTTAGAGACCGTCTCCTTGGGAGTGTGGGGTGAGCTCTGGTCCTTGAGAAAGGATGAGTGATTCCTTCTTGTTTTAGGGCTGTGGCCTTTCCTGTTTTTGGGGCATCCTGACCACACTGAAGTGCTGGCAGATGTAAGGGCAGCATTGATCTCTGGAGACTGTCTCCTGTGGAGCAGGGGTGAGTTTTGGCCTTTGAGAAGGGTGTAAGTGGTTTCTTTGTTTTTTCTTTATTTCAGGCCTGCAATCTCCCCTTTTTTTTTTTTTTTTTTTTTTTTTTTTGGTAGTATCCTGACCACATTTAAGGGGTGGAAGCCATAAGGGCAGCATCTCTACCTGGAGACTGCTTCCTTGGCAGTGTGGGCTGAGTGTTCATCTTTGGAATGGGGTAACTTATTCTTCCTTTATTTCAGGGCTGTTATGCACTGCTTCCAACCATGCAGAGTTGTTTAAGGGCATTCTGTGCACCCTTAGGTGTAATAAATCTTCATCTTTATAGAAAGCCAAGGATTGTCCTCTTCTGGACTGCTGTACTCAGCATCACCCCAGCGTGATGCAGTGAAGCCCCTGGTCTGCTGAATACTGGGACTGGCCCAGAGAGGCTCTGTGACAGATGTGGATTATCCCAGCTGGAGTACCTGGTACCATTGGTGGTGATCTCGTCCAACTGCCACACAACGAACAGGAACATCCACAGCCAGATCAGGCTGCCCAGAGGCTGACTCAGCCTCACCTTGGAAGGGACAGGGAATCCATCACATGTCTGGGTAACCTGTTCCACTGTGTCACCACCATCACTGTACAAGATTTTCTTTATATGTAGGCTAAATCTTTCCTTGTTCTTCCCTTCAGGTGTTGAAAGGCTGTTACCAGATCACCTCGGAGCCTTCACTTCTGCAGGCTGAACAGCTCCAGCTCTCTCTCTTTACAGGAAAGGTGTTCTATCCCTCGGTTCAACTTTGTGACTGTTCTCTGGATGTGCTCCAACAGCTCCACGTCTGTCCTGCTCTGTGGACATCCACATCCAGACGCAGCACCTCCAGGTGAGGTCTCACAGCGCAGAGCAGAGGGGCAGGACCGCCTCCCTTCACCTACTGACCGCATATCTTTGGATGGAGCCCAGCATACGGTTGGCTTTCTGGGCCAGGAAGGTACATCGCTGAGTGCCACTACTCAGCCTGTTGAGGTCTCTCTGGATGGCGTTGTCCCTCTGGTGTGTCACTGCACCCCACAGCTCGGTGTCATTAGGGTGCACTCAGCCCCACTGTCAATGTCACTGATGAAGGGGCAATCCCAGGTGTTTGTACAAACTCGGCAAAGAACACCTTGAGAGCAGCCCCACAGAGAAGGACTTGTGGATCGCGATGGATGAGCCGGGATCCATGAGTGGACATCAGCCAGCAGAGCGCACCTGCAGCCTGGAAGGCCAGCTGTGTTCTGGGCTGCATTAAAAGAGGAGCGGCCAGCAGGGAGAGGGAGGTGATCGTCCCCATCTGCTCGGCTCTTGTGAGGCTTCATCTGCAGCGCTGCATCCAGGCCTGGGGCTCCCAGCACAGGAAGGACGTGGAGCTCATGGAGCGGGTCCAGAGGAGGCACTGAGATGATCAGATGGTTGGAGCAACTCTCCTACAAGGAAAAGTTGAGGGAAGTGGGCTTGTTCAGCCTGGAGAAGAGAAGGCTTGGGGGCGAACTCATTGCAGCCTCACAGTACTTGAAGGGGGGAACAGCAGGAAGGGGAACGGCTGTTTACGAGGGTGGATCGTGACAGGACAAGGGGAAATGGTTTTAAACTGAAACAGGGGAGGTTTAGGTTGGTTATTAGGAGGAAGCTTTTCACACAGAGGATGGTGACGCACTGGAACGTGTGCTTCAGAGTCACTTCCAGGAGGATCTGCTCCTCGATTCTTTGCAGCACAGAGGTGAGACTGACACGTTGGTGGTTCCCAGGGTCACACTTTATATCTGCAGTAACAGCTGTGCTGTCGCCTTTTTTCTGCTCACCAGGGACTTCACCTGACTGCCTTGACTTCTCAAATACCACTGAGAGTGGCTTGATGACTGCAGTGGTGAATTCCCTCAAGGCTCTGGGACTCGTCTCATCAGGACCCAAAGACTCCTGGATGCTCGGGTCCTCAGGTGGTCCAGATCCTGATCTCCCATCACAGTGTGGGACAGGGAGGGGTCTGTGGGATCGGCATTGCTTCCTCAGTCCCCACCTACTAAACCAAAGGTGAAGGCAGTGTATAATGAGCAGTTATCAGAGAAGATGGAAGATGGATGTTGTTGGGCACCTGAGCCTTCTCCTTGTCTGTTGTTCCCAGCTGCAGTGCTGCTGGTAAGCAGCATCGCGCACAGAGTGCAGCCACGTTGATCAAAGAAAGGAGTGCAGGTTTGTGACAGAGGCACATCTGCAGGGCAGTGCCTTCATTACTGTTTTGTGTCCCTCAGGTGACAGCGGAGTTGCAGCACTCCTGAGTGCCGTAACGACTGCATGGAGATGCGTGGCTCTTCATGGGAACAGCAAGGAACCGGAATCTGCATTTCCTGGAACGCCCCGGAACCTCGCTTTGCTGGCTGGTAATTGTCTGCCCAGCAGGTAAGGGCAATGCTCAGCCATCAGTGTTTACCTACTCCATAGCACAGCACAGCACGGTGCTCCCAGAGCTCTTCATTGCACTTCACGGTGCCCTGGATGCTGCCTGTCCTTTTCTTTCTGTGTTCTCTTTGTCTCTGGCCTTTCACTGCAGTGTTTTCCTTCCCTTTGCCCTTGCTGTTCCCTTCTGCGTTGTCTTGCCCTCCTGTTTTTGTGTTCCATGCCACGTTCATTTGGCCATTGCCCTTGGCTTTCTTTGCCGCATTCACTTCAGCATTCAGTTTTGGCGTTCTGTACTGCGTTCTCTCGCCCTCCTGTTTTGGCATTTCCTTCCATGTTCTCTTAGCCATTGCCATTGGCTGGGCATTCTCTTGCCCTCCTGTTTTTGTGTTCCATGCTGGGTTCTCTTGGCCGTTCCCCTTGGCTTTCTTTACCACATTCACTTCGGCATTCAGTTTTGGCGTTCCCTGCTGCGTTCTCCCGCCCTCCTGTTTTGGCGTTTCTTGCCGTGTTCTCTTGGCCATCATCCTGGGCATTTCCTTCCATGTTCTCTTGGCCCTTGTCTGGGCATTTCCTTGCCTTCCTGTTTTTGTGTTCTATGCCACATCTCTTGGCCATTGCCCTTGGCTTTCTGTAGCCACATTTGCTTCAGCATTCAGTTTTGGCGTTCCCGGCAGCATTCTCTCACCCTCCTGTTTTGGCATTTCCTGCCACGTTGTCTTGGCCCTTGCCTGGGCATTCCCTGTGGCATTCTCTTTGACCTCCTAACTTGCTGTTCCAGCCACATTCTGCATTGGCCTTCTTTGCCGCGTTCTTTTTGGCCTCCTATTTTGGCTTTTCCTGCCATGTTTTCTTAGCCCTTGCCTGGGCATTCCATGTTGTGTTCCCTTGTCCTTTTGTTTTGGCATTTTGTGCTGCATTCTCTTGGCCTTTGCCCTTGGCCTTTCCTGCTGTGTTCTCTTTGGCTGTATTCTGACCTTTCCTGTTGCATTCTCCTTGCCCTTACCTTGGTTTTCCATTGGTGCTCTCTTTGCTCTTGCCCTTGCCTTAGCTTGGCTGTTTGCTTTGCATTTACCTTGGTTTTCCATGAGAGTTCTCCTTCCCTTTGCCTGCCCTGGGAGTTCTGCTTGCCTTTGGCACTCTGGGATTAGCTGGGAGGCAACATTAAAGTTAACCTTGACCTCAACCCATAGCTGAATGGGAGTCCTAACGATAATTGTGTTAACCTGCAGCATATCTGTAAACCAAACCCTTAACGCAGTGTTGAAAATGTCTCTTAACCTGAATGCTGCCTTAAAAATAATGCCTCATGTTTTTTGTCAAATAACCTTAATTGTGATTGTAGTGCAGAATACTGATGTTAGACCAACTGTAACTTCAGCCCTATCAATAACATTAATTATATCCCTAATGTTAATTATAATTATAATTAATTACAACCCTTGTGTCATCATTACAGCAATGTGCTCAGGGTGCAGCCCCACACATGCGGGGCAGCGCCTTCATTACTGCGTTGTTTCCCACAGGTGGCAGCAGAGCTGCGTTGCTCCTGAGCACTTTAAGGTCAGCACGGAGATGCACGGCTCTTCACGGCAGCAGCAGGAACTGGAATCTGCATTTCCTGGAATGCTCTGGAACCCCACTTTGCTGGCCGGTAATTGTCTGCCCAGCAGGTAAGGGCAATGCTCACCCACCAATGTTTACTCATTACTTACTGAGGCACAAGGTAGGGTTCCCAGAGCTCATTTCTGCACTTCTCGGTGCCCTGAATGCTGCCTGTCCTTTTCTTTCTGTGTTCTCTTTGCCTCCAGCCTTTCTCTGCAGCGTTCTCCTTGCCCTTGGCTTTTCCTGCTGCGTTCTCTTGCCCTCCTGTTTTGGTGATCCCTGTGGCATTCTCTTGGCCATTTGCCCTTGGCCACCTTCGCTGCGTTCTCTTTGGCCTTTGGTTTTGGCCATCTGTGCCACATTCCCTTGGTCTTTGTCATTGGCCTTCTTTGCCACGTTCCCTTTGCCTCCTGTTGTGGCGTTCCCTTACAACACTATTTTGGCCTTCAGTTCTGGCATTTGTGGCTGCGTTCTCTTTGGCCATTGCCCTCGGCCATCTTTGCCACATTCCCTTTGGCCTCCTGTTCTGGCTTTCCCTGCAGCGTTCTCTTTGGCTTCGGTTTTGGCGTCCCCTTCCACGTTCTCTTTGGCCATTGCTCCCGGCCTTCTTTGCCACATTCCCTTTGGCCTCTTGTTTTGTCTTCTCCTACAGCATTCTCTTTGCCTTTGGTTTTGGCCTTTAGTGCCTCATTGTCTTTGGCCATTGCCCTTGACCTTCTGCATCGGCCTTCCCAGCAGCGTTCTCATGGACTTCGCCCTCCATTTTGGCCTTCTGCGTTGATCTCTTTGGTCTCTGTTCTGGCGTTCTCTGCGGCCTTCTCCTTGGGCCTGACCTCTGATGTGACTTTTGGCATTCTCCAAGCCTTTCCCATCCCTTTGCCTTTGCCCTCTGTTTTGGCGTTCCCTCGGCTGTTCTCCTTGCCTTTTGCAGGTGCCTTTGCCTTGGCCTTCCCTAACGGTCACTCTAACCCTAATCCTGATGTACCTAACCCTAACACCTTTCCTGTTAAGTACTCCTAACCTTACTCTGAAGCTATTTCTTGGAGCGGTGTTTGGCTTCCACATTTTGTGGGGGTGGGCTGACGGTGAGCACAGTTTGGGTCTCGGTGTTCCTCCTTCTAAAGCATGTCTCTGTATTACAGGTGAAGATGCCTTCAATGCTTCCAGTCGATGACTTCCCCCCTGCGATGCCATTGGCTTTTTTGGCCTCCCACAGTCACCGCCAGCTCAGTTCAGATGAGCCGTTACCTGAATCCCTGCTCCGTTCCCTTTCCATGATCTTCCTGTCACTCTGCCACAAGCCCCCACCAAGGTCATCGCAGGCAATGTGTGGGATGCAGCACTCGGTCTCATTACAGTTCATCCCATCAGCTTCAGCCCAGCGATCCAACCCACCGGCACCCTTCCTGAGGGCCCTTCTGTTCCCAGGCCAATCAACGCTTCCTTCTGATGCCATCTGCGTTCCTTCCTGGCCACTTTAAGACTCGTGCCCCTTTGTGGCCATTTTGAGAGTTGCGCTGATTTCAGCGTGTGCGTTCCATTGACTTCAACCAAATTGGCTTCAGCTTTACATTCAATTAATGTAAACCGAATTGGCTTTAGCTTTACATTCAGTTGACTTCAACCAAATTGGCTTTAGCTTTACATTCAATTAATGTAAACCAAATTGGCTTTAATTTTACATCCAATTAATGTAAACCAAATTGGCTTTAAGTTTGCCTTGCTTACGGGGTTGGGTTAGCTTTGCTTTGTTTGTTCTAGCGCAGGGCTAACCCAACCCCGTAACCAAGGGCCGGCGGAGGCGATTTTGTTCCTCCCGGCCAGTCTGAGACTCGCGCCCCCTTGTGGCCATTTGAAGAGTTGCGCTGATTCCAGCGTCTGCATTCAATTAATCTCAACCAAATTGGCTTTAGCCTTGCAGTCATTTTGCATCAACCAAATTGGCTTTAGTTTTACATTCAATTGACTTCAACCAAATTGGCTTTAGCTTTACATTCACTTAATGTAAACCAAATTGGCTTTAGTTTTACATCCAATTAAATGTAAACGAAATTGGCTTTAGTTTTACATCCAATTAAATGTAAACGAAATTGGCTTTAGTTTTACATTCAATTAATGTAAACCAAATTGGCTTTAGCATTGCCTTGCTTACGGGGTTGGGTTAGCTTTGCTTTGTTTGTTCTAGCGCAGGGCTAACCCAACCCCGTAACCAAGGGCCGGTGGAGGCGATTTTGTACCTCCCGGCCAGTCTGAGACTCGAGCCCCCTTGTGGCCATTTGAAGAGTTGCGCTGATTTCAGCGTCTGCATTCAATTAATCTCAACCAAATTTGGCTTTAGCCTTGCAGTTATTTTGCATCAACCAAATTGGCTTTGGCTTTGCATTCAAACTATTTCAACCAAATTGGCTTTAGTTTTACATCCAATTAATGTAAACCAAATTGGCTTTAGCATTGCCTTGCTTACGGGGTTGGGTTAGCTTTGCTTTGTTTGTTCTAGCGCAGGGCTAACCCAACCCCGTAACCAAGGGCCGGTGGAGGCGATTTTGTTCCTCCCGGCCAGTCTGAGACTCGCGCCCCCTTGTGGCCATTTGATGATCTGCGCTGATTTCAGCGTCTGCATTCAATTAATCTCAACCAAATTTGGCTTTAGCCTTGCAGTCATTTTGCATCAACCAAATTGGCTTTGGCTTTGCATTCAAACTATTTCAACCAAATTGGCTTTAGTTTTACATCCAATTAATGTAAACCAAATTGGCTTTAGCATTGCCTTGCTTACGGGGTTGGGTTAGCTTTGCTTTGTTTGTTCTAGCGCAGGGCTAACCCAACCCCGTAACCAAGGGCCGGCGGAGGCGATTTTGTTCCTCCCGGCCAGTCTGGGACTCGCGCCCCCTTGTGGCCATTTTGAGAGTTGTGCTGATTTCAGCATCTGCATTCAATTTATCTCTACCAACTTGGCTTTAGCCTTGCAGTCATTTTGCCTCAATCAAATTGGCTTTAGCTTTACATTCAATTATTGTAAACCAATTCGGCTTTAGTTTTACATTCAATTGACTTCATCCAAATTGGCTTCAGCTTTACATTCAACTATTCTAAACTAAATTGGCTTTAGCTTTGCATTGGTTACGGGGTTGGGTTAGCTTTGCTTTGTTTGTTCCTAGGCAGGGCTAACCCAACCCCGTAACCAAGGGCCGGTGGAGGCGATTTTGTTCCTCCCGGCCAGTCTGAGACTCGCGCCCCTTTGTGGCCGTTCTGAGAATTGCAATGTCTTTGGATGGGCTGAGATCTGCACTGCTTTTGAGGTGGGTTCTCACAAATGCGGTGTCACTAATGGGGTATGGTGTGTTTGTACTCTTTCTCTGGTTGGTCTGATGTCTATGTGAACCATGTGTTACAGTTGTACTGCATATGTGTGTGCTGCGCCTGTTAATTGCGTCGTGCCATGTACGCAATATGTGTTATGTTGCGCCTGTAAACTGTGTTGTGCCATGTACAGAATGTGTGGATGCTGTGCCTATAAACTAAGTTGGGGAATCACAGACCCCTATTCATTACATGTTCTGCTTCTCAATGCATAGTTGCTGGTATAGCGTGTATATACATACATGTATATGATTGTATGAGTTCTGCCTTGTGGAAACAGTGCTGTAATAAAGAAATAGTTAAACAATGCACGTACGTTGTGTGTCTTTGTCACGGCAAGGACTTGAAGGACACTGGAACGTAGGTAAGAAAGGTAGGTGTGGAGGGTGGTAGACATAGACATGGGGTTAGACTTAGACTTTTTGGGTTAGACTTAGACTTTTCGGGTTAGACTTAGACTTTTTGGGTTAGACTTAGACTTTTTGGGTTAGACTTAGACTTTTAGACGTGGGGTTAGACTTAGACTTTTTGGGTTAGACTTAGACTTTTAGACGTGGGGTTAGACTTAGACTTTTTGGGTTAGACATAGACTTAGACTTTTCGGGTTAGACTTAGACTTTTCGGGTTAGACTTAGACTTTTCGGGTTAGGGTTAGACTTTTCGGGTTAGGGTTAGACTTAGACTTTTTGGGTTAGACTTAGACTTTTAGACGTGGGGTTAGACTTAGACTTTTTGGGTTAGACTTAGACTTTTTGGGTTAGACTTAGACTTTTAGACGTGGGGTTAGACTTAGACTTTTTGGGTTAGACATAGACTTAGACTTTTCGGGTTAGACTTAGACTTTTCGGGTTAGGGTTAGACTTTTCGGGTTAGGGTTAGACTTAGACTTTTTGGGTTAGACTTAGACTTTTAGACGTGGGGTTAGACTTAGACTTTTTGGGTTAGACTTAGACTTTTTGGGTTAGACATAGACTTAGACTTTTCGGGTTAGACTTAGACTTTTAGACATAGACTTAGACTTTTAGACATAGACTTAGACTTTTCGGGTTAGGGTTAGACTTTAGGGTTAGGGTTAGGGTTAGGGTTAGACTTTAGGGTTAGGGTTAGGGTTAGGGTTAGACTTTAGGGTTAGACTTTAGGGTTAGGGTTAGACTTTAGGGTTAGGGTTAGGGTTAGGGTTAGGGTTAGGGTTAGGGTTAGGGTTAGGGTTAGGGTTAGGGTTAGGGTTAGGGTTAGACTTTAGGGTTAGGGTTAGACTTTAGGGTTAGGGTTAGGGTTAGGGTTAGGGTTAGGGTTAGGGTTAGGGTTAGGGTTAGGGTTAGGGTTAGGGTTAGGGTTAGGGTTAGGGTTAGGGTTAGGGTTAGGGTTAGGGTTAGGGTTAGGGTTAGGGTTAGGGTTAGGGTTAGGGTTAGGGTTAGGGTTAGGGTTAGGGTTAGGGTTAGGGTTAGGGTTAGGGTTAGGGTTAGGGTTAGGGTTAGGGTTAGGGTTAGGGTTAGGGTTAGGGTTAGGGTTAGGGTTAGGGTTAGGGTTAGGGTTAGGGTTAGGGTTAGGGTTAGGGTTAGGGTTAGGGTTAGGGTTAGGGTTAGGGTTAGGGTTAGGGTTAGGGTTAGGGTTAGGGTTAGGGTTAGGGTTAGGGTTAGGGTTAGGGTTAGGGTTAGGGTTAGGGTTAGGGTTAGGGTTAGGGTTAGGGTTAGGGTTAGGGTTAGGGTTAGGGTTAGGGTTAGGGTTAGGGTTAGGGTTAGGGTTAGGGTTAGGGTTAGGGTTAGGGTTAGGGTTAGGGTTAGGGTTAGGGTTAGGGTTAGGGTTAGGGTTAGGGTTAGGGTTAGGGTTAGGGTTAGGGTTAGGGTTAGGGTTAGGGTTAGGGTTAGGGTTAGGGTTAGGGTTAGGGTTAGGGTTAGGGTTAGGGTTAGGGTTAGGGTTAGGGTTAGGGTTAGGGTTAGGGTTAGGGTTAGGGTTAGGGTTAGGGTTAGGGTTAGGGTTAGGGTTAGGGTTAGGGTTAGGGTTAGGGTTAGGGTTAGGGTTAGGGTTAGGGTTAGGGTTAGGGTTAGGGTTAGGGTTAGGGTTAGGGTTAGGGTTAGGGTTAGGGTTAGGGTTAGGGTTAGGGTTAGGGTTAGGGTTAGGGTTAGGGTTAGGGTTAGGGTTAGGGTTAGGGTTAGGGTTAGGGTTAGGGTTAGGGTTAGGGTTAGGGTTAGGGTTAGGGTTAGGGTTAGGGTTAGGGTTAGGGTTAGGGTTAGGGTTAGGGTTAGGGTTAGGGTTAGGGTTAGGGTTAGGGTTAGGGTTAGGGTTAGGGTTAGGGTTAGGGTTAGGGTTAGGGTTAGGGTTAGGGTTAGGGTTAGGGTTAGGGTTAGGGTTAGGGTTAGGGTTAGGGTTAGGGTTAGGGTTAGGGTTAGGGTTAGGGTTAGGGTTAGGGTTAGGGTTAGGGTTAGGGTTAGGGTTAGGGTTAGGGTTAGGGTTAGGGTTAGGGTTAGGGTTAGGGTTAGGGTTAGGGTTAGGGTTAGGGTTAGGGTTAGGGTTAGGGTTAGGGTTAGGGTTAGGGTTAGGGTTAGGGTTAGGGTTAGGGTTAGGGTTAGGGTTAGGGTTAGGGTTAGGGTTAGGGTTAGGGTTAGGGTTAGGGTTAGGGTTAGGGTTAGGGTTAGGGTTAGGGTTAGGGTTAGGGTTAGGGTTAGGGTTAGGGTTAGGGTTAGGGTTAGGGTTAGGGTTAGGGTTAGGGTTAGGGTTAGGGTTAGGGTTAGGGTTAGGGTTAGGGTTAGGGTTAGGGTTAGGGTTAGGGTTAGGGTTAGGGTTAGGGTTAGGGTTAGGGTTAGGGTTAGGGTTAGGGTTAGGGTTAGGGTTAGGGTTAGGTTAGGGTTAGGGTTAGGGTTAGGGTTAGGGTTAGGGTTAGGGTTAGGGTTAGGGTTAGGGTTAGGGTTAGGGTTAGGGTTAGGGTTAGGGTTAGGGTTAGGGTTAGGGTTAGGGTTAGGGTTAGGGTTAGGGTTAGGGTTAGGGTTAGGGTTAGGGTTAGGGTTAGGGTTAGGGTTAGGGTTAGGGTTAGGGTTAGGGTTAGGGTTAGGGTTAGGGTTAGGGTTAGGGTTAGGGTTAGGGTTAGGGTTAGGGTTAGGGTTAGGGTTAGGGTTAGGGTTAGGGTTAGGGTTAGGGTTAGGGTTAGGGTTAGGGTTAGGGTTAGGGTTAGGGTTAGGGTTAGGGTTAGGGTTAGGGTTAGGGTTAGGGTTAGGGTTAGGGTTAGGGTTAGGGTTAGGGTTAGGGTTAGGGTTAGGGTTAGGGTTAGGGTTAGGGTTAGGGTTAGGGTTAGGGTTAGGGTTAGGGTTAGGGTTAGGGTTAGGGTTAGGGTTAGGGTTAGGGTTAGGGTTAGGGTTAGGGTTAGGGTTAGGGTTAGGGTTAGGGTTAGGGTTAGGGTTAGGGTTAGGGTTAGGGTTAGGGTTAGGGTTAGGGTTAGGGTTAGGGTTAGGGTTAGGGTTAGGGTTAGGGTTAGGGTTAGGGTTAGGGTTAGGGTTAGGGTTAGGGTTAGGGTTAGGGTTAGGGTTAGGGTTAGGGTTAGGGTTAGGGTTAGGGTTAGGGTTAGGGTTAGGGTTAGGGTTAGGGTTAGGGTTAGGGTTAGGGTTAGGGTTAGGGTTAGGGTTAGGGTTAGGGTTAGGGTTAGGGTTAGGGTTAGGGTTAGGGTTAGGGTTAGGGTTAGGGTTAGGGTTAGGGTTAGGGTTAGGGTTAGGGTTAGGGTTAGGGTTAGGGTTAGGGTTAGGGTTAGGGTTAGGGTTAGGGTTAGGGTTAGGGTTAGGGTTAGGGTTAGGGTTAGGGTTAGGGTTAGGGTTAGGGTTAGGGTTAGGGTTAGGGTTAGGGTTAGGGTTAGGGTTAGGGTTAGGGTTAGGGTTAGGGTTAGGGTTAGGGTTAGGGTTAGGGTTAGGGTTAGGGTTAGGGTTAGGGTTAGGGTTAGGGTTAGGGTTAGGGTTAGGGTTAGGGTTAGGGTTAGGGTTAGGGTTAGGGTTAGGGTTAGGGTTAGGGTTAGGGTTAGGGTTAGGGTTAGGGTTAGGGTTAGGGTTAGGGTTAGGGTTAGGGTTAGGGTTAGGGTTAGGGTTAGGGTTAGGGTTAGGGTTAGGGTTAGGGTTAGGGTTAGGGTTAGGGTTAGGGTTAGGGTTAGGGTTAGGGTTAGGGTTAGGGTTAGGGTTAGGGTTAGGGTTAGGGTTAGGGTTAGGGTTAGGGTTAGGGTTAGGGTTAGGGTTAGGGTTAGGGTTAGGGTTAGGGTTAGGGTTAGGGTTAGGGTTAGGGTTAGGGTTAGGGTTAGGGTTAGGGTTAGGGTTAGGGTTAGGGTTAGGGTTAGGGTTAGGGTTAGGGTTAGGGTTAGGGTTAGGGTTAGGGTTAGGGTTAGGGTTAGGGTTAGGGTTAGGGTTAGGGTTAGGGTTAGGGTAGGGTTAGGGTTAGGGTTAGGGTTAGGGTTAGGGTTAGGGTTAGGGTTAGGGTTAGGGTTAGGGTTAGGGTTAGGGTTAGGGTTAGGGTTAGGGTTAGGGTTAGGGTTAGGGTTAGGGTTAGGGTTAGGGTTAGGGTTAGGGTTAGGGTTAGGGTTAGGGTTAGGGTTAGGGTTAGGGTTAGGGTTAGGGTTAGGGTTAGGGTTAGGGTTAGGGTTAGGGTTAGGGTTAGGGTTAGGGTTAGGGTTAGGGTTAGGGTTAGGGTTAGGGTTAGGGTTAGGGTTAGGGTTAGGGTTAGGGTTAGGGTTAGGGTTAGGGTTAGGGTTAGGGTTAGGGTTAGGGTTAGGGTTAGGGTTAGGGTTAGGG
>NC_034002.1:0-16683 GCF_023343835.1 Lagopus muta
AACGCTTTTTTTAATCTAACTCCCCTACTAAGTGTACCCCCCCTTTCCCCCCCAGGGGGGGTATACTATGTACGTCGTGCATATATTTATATACCACATACATTATGGTACCGGTACTATATATTATATACGTGCTAAGCCCATTATATGTAGTCGGACATGCCACCCTATCCACATTTCTCCCAGCGTAATATACATGTAATGCTCTCCCACAACCACTCTTAAGTCCCCATTAAACTGATCCTCCACCAACAAGAGACCATATATATGAATGCTCGTAGGACATAACTATAAATACCTGCCTACCCCCATTTGGTTATGCTCGTCGTACCAGATGGATTTATTGATCGTTCACCTCACGAGAGATCACCATCCCCTGCCCGTAATGTACTCCATGACTAGCTTCAGGCCCATTCTTTCCCCCTACACCCCTCGCCCCTCTTGCTCTTTTGCGCCTCTGGTTCCTCGGTCAGGAACATCCCATGCTTAACTCCTGAACTCCTCACTTTTCACAAAGTCATCTGTGCATTATCTTCCCCTCTTCAGTCCGTGATCGCGGCATCTTATCTCTTCATTGCTGTTGGTTCCTCTTTTTTCTGGGGCTTCTTCACAGGTTGCCCTTCACAGTGCGGGTGCGGAGTGCTATTCAAGTGAAGCCTGGACTACTCCTGCGTTGCGTCCTATTCTAGTCTTCTCGTGTCCCTCAATGAGACGGTTTGCGTGTATGGGGAATCACTTTGACACTGATGCACTTTGGATCGCATTTGGTTATGGCTCTTCCACCCTCCCGGTAAATGGTGCTATTTAGTGAATGCTCGTCGGACATATTTTTACGAATTTTCACTTCCTCTATTTTTCTAACAAAACTAGGAAATTCTCCACAAATTTTTCTTTTGTTTTTTTTATTTTTTTAAAATCATTTTTTAAAAAACTAATTTAAACTAAAACTACCGCATAAAAACCCACAAATCATAAAACGTTTTGTTTAGTATATATATATTGTTATTTTTACAATTTTTATTAGAGTAACTCCACTGCCCGATGCATCATTTAAAAACACAAAAATCACACGGCATAAAATCCCTCAAACTAGCATTATTTATATTGTTAAATTACAAATAGTTGCATTCTCCTACTATCGATAGCCCCCATAGCTTACCCCAAAGCATGGCACTGAAGATGCCAAGACGGTACCTACAATACCTGTGGGCAAAAGACTTAGTCCTAACCTTACTATTGATTTTTGCTAGACATATACATGCAAGTATCCGCACCCCAGTGAAAATGCCCTTATAACTTTTAACAAGCAAAAGGAGCAGGTATCAGGCTCCACCCAAGCGTAGCCCAAGACACCTTGCCAAAGCCACACCCCCACGGGTATTCAGCAGTAATTAACATTAAGCAATAAGTGTAAACTTGACTTAGCCATAGCAACCTTAGGGTTGGTAAATCTTGTGCCAGCCACCGCGGTCATACAAGAAACCCAAATCAATAGTCACCCGGCGTAAAGAGTGGCCATATGTTATCTCTAATAACTAAGATCAAAATGCAACTAAGCTGTCATAAGCCCATGATTCACTTAAGCCCCCTCAACCATCTTAGCTACATGACTAATTTAAACCCACGAAAGCCAGGGTACAAACTGGGATTAGATACCCCACTATGCCTGGCCCTTAATCCAGATACCCATATACCCCTGTATCCGCCCGAGAACTACGAGCACAAACGCTTAAAACTCTAAGGACTTGGCGGTGCCCTAAACCCACCTAGAGGAGCCTGTTCTATAATCGATAATCCACGATCCACCCAACCACCCCTTGCCCAAACAGCCTACATACCGCCGTCGCCAGCCCACCTAAATGAAAGACTTAAAGTGAGCTCAATAGCCCCCGCTAACAAGACAGGTCAAGGTATAGCCTATGGGGTGGAAGAAATGGGCTACATTTTCTAGCATAGAATAGAACGAAAAAGGACATGAAATCAGTCCTTGGAAGGAGGATTTAGCAGTAAAATAGGACCATACTTTTCAAGCCTATTTAAAGACGGCCCTGGGGCACGTACATACCGCCCGTCACCCTCTTCATAGGCCTCAAACGCCAATAAATAATACTTCTCCCAAAGCCAAAGACGAGGTAAGTCGTAACAAGGTAAGCGTACCGGAAGGTGCGCTTAGACTATCAAGGCGTAGCTATAAATCTCAAAGCATTCAGCTTACACCTGAAAGATACCTCTATAAACAAGGTCGCCTTGACTTGCCCTCCCTCTAGCCCGACTACTTGTAAATCCAACTTCAAAAACCCACTACACTATCTAAGTAAAACATTATAATTTTCCTAGTATAGGCGATAGAAAAGACTCTACGGCGCAATAGAGATTAATCGTACCGCAAGGGAAAGATGAAATAATAGTGAAAACAGTAAGCATAGAGCAGTAAAGACCAGCCCTTGTACCTCTTGCATCATGATTTAGCTAGAACAACCAAGCAAAGTGAACTAAAAGTTTGCCCCCCCGAAACCCAAGCGAGCTACCTGTAAGCAGCTAAACTGAGCGAACCCTTCTCTGTTGCAAAAGAGTGGGATGACTTACTGGTAGAGGTGAAAAGCTAACCGAGCTGGGTGATAGCTGGTTACCTGCCAAATGAATTTAAGTTCTCCCTTAACTCATCCTCCAAGGATACCTACCTAACCCTATTCATGTAAGAGTTAAGAGCAATTCGATGGGGGTACAGCCCCTTCGAAAAAGAACACAACCTCCCCCAGCGGATAATCCACTTCCCTCCCCCTATCGTAGGCCTTAAAGCAGCCATCAACAAAAGAGTGCGTCAAAGCTCCCTTATAAAAAATCTTTACCCCCCATCTGACTCCCTAATCCCAAGCAGGTTAACCTATGACAATAGAAGAATTAATGCTAGAATGAGTAACTTGGAACCCTCCTCATCAGCGTAAACTTACATTAACATATTATTAACAGAGCAACTTATACCCCCACTTCAACAAGAATGTGTATCCAATTCGACCTGTTAACCCAACTCAGGAGCGCCAATATTAGATGATTAAAACCTGCAAAAGGAACTCGGCAAACCCAAGACCCGACTGTTTACCAAAAACATAGCCTTCAGCCAACAACAAGTATTGAAGGTGATGCCTGCCCAGTGACCCAAAAGTTCAACGGCCGCGGTATCCTAACCGTGCGAAGGTAGCGCAATCAATTGTCCCATAAATTGAGACTTGTATGAAAGGCTAAACGAGGTCTTAACTGTCTCTTGCAGGTAATCAGTGAAATTAGTATTCCCGTGCAAAAACGAGAATGTGATCATAAGACGAGAAGACCCTGTGGAACTTAAAAATAACGACCACTTCTCCACTAACACCATCCACCGGACTCACCCCTATAAAACACTTGGTCGACATTTTTCGGTTGGGGCGACCTTGGAGAAAAATAAATCCTCCAAACCCATAGACCATAACTCTTCACTAAGACCTACCCATCAAAGTGCTAACAGTAATCTAGACCCAATACAATTGATCAATGGACCAAGCTACCCCAGGGATAACAGCGCAATCTCCTCCAAGAGCCCATATCGACAAGGAGGTTTACGACCTCGATGTTGGATCAGGACATCCTAATGGTGCAGCCGCTATTAAGGGTTCGTTTGTTCAACGATTAATAGTCCTACGTGATCTGAGTTCAGACCGGAGCAATCCAGGTCGGTTTCTATCTATGAACAGACTCCTCCTAGTACGAAAGGACCGGAGAAGTGGGGTCAATGTCACAAGACACACCCCCGTCTTACAAGCAATGAACACAACTCAATTGCCTAAAAGCCTCTAATACACACCCATATTCCTAGAAAAGGAACAGCTAGCGTGGCAGAGCTTGGCAAATGCAAAAGGCTTAAGCCCTTTATCCAGAGGTTCAAATCCTCTCCCTAGCCCCCCTCCCCCAATATGACTTCACCTACCCTAATAAACCTCTTAACTATAGCACTATCCTACGTACTTCCTATCCTAATCGCCGTGGCCTTCTTAACACTTGTAGAACGAAAAATCCTTAGCTACATACAGGCCCGAAAGGGCCCAAACATTGTGGGCCCTTTTGGTCTACTCCAACCCATCGCAGATGGAGTAAAACTCTTCATTAAAGAACCCATCCGTCCATCCACCTCCTCTCCCTTCCTCTTCATTATAACACCAATCTTAGCCCTTCTCCTAGCCCTCACTATTTGAGCCCCTCTCCCACTACCCTTTCCCCTCGCAGACTTAAACTTAGGATTACTGTTCCTCCTAGCCATATCAAGCCTAACTGTCTACTCGCTCTTATGGTCTGGGTGGGCTTCTAACTCTAAATACGCCTTAATCGGGGCCTTACGAGCTGTTGCTCAAACAATCTCATATGAAGTTACCCTAGCCATCATCCTTCTAGCCACAATTATATTAAGTGGAAACTATACCCTAACCACTCTAGCCACCACCCAAGAACCTATCTACCTTATTTTCCCCTCATGACCCCTAACAATAATATGATTTATTTCCACTCTTGCCGAAACTAACCGAGCCCCATTCGACCTCACAGAAGGAGAATCCGAACTCGTCTCAGGATTTAACGTTGAATATGCTGCTGGACCATTCGCCCTATTTTTCCTAGCCGAATATGCCAACATTATGTTTATAAACACACTAACAACTATCCTCTTCCTCAACCCAAGCTTCCTAAACCTCCCATCCGAACTCTTCTCCATCGCACTAGCCACAAAAGTCCTCCTCCTCTCATCCTCTTTCTTATGAATTCGAGCCTCATATCCACGATTTCGTTACGACCAACTAATGCACCTCCTATGAAAAAACTTCCTACCCCTAACCCTAGCCCTATGTCTCTGACATACCAGCATACCAATTAGTTACGCTGGTCTCCCCCCTATCTAAGGCAGTGTGCCCGAACAATTAAAGGATCACTATGATAAAGTGAACATAGAGGTATAACAGCCCTCTCATTGCCTCAAAACTTAGAAAAGTAGGAATCGAACCTACACAGAAGAGATCAAAACTCTTCATACTCCCTCTATATTATTTTCTAGTAGGGTCAGCTAATTAAGCTATCGGGCCCATACCCCGAAAACGATGGTCCAACTCCTTCCCCTACTAATGAACCCCCATGCAAAACTAATTTGCACCTTGAGCCTAATCATAGGATCTAGTATTACCATTTCTAGCAATCATTGAATCCTGGCCTGAACAGGCCTAGAAATTAACACCTTAGCTATCATCCCCCTCATCTCCAAATCTCACCACCCCCGAGCAATCGAAGCTACAATCAAATACTTCCTCACCCAATCAACTGCATCGGCCCTAATCTTATTTTCAAGCTTAACTAATGCCTGATCTACCGGCCAATGGGATATCACACAGCTCAATCACCCCACATCCTGCCTTCTACTAACAATAGCAATCGCAATCAAACTAGGATTAGTCCCGTTCCATTTTTGATTTCCTGAAGTTCTCCAAGGCTCCCCAATAATCACCGCCCTGCTACTCTCAACTCTAATGAAACTCCCCCCCATTACCCTTCTCCTCTTATCATCACAATCCCTCAACCCTACCTTACTAACCACCCTAGCAATCCTCTCAGCACTAGTAGGAGGTTGGATGGGCTTAAACCAAACACAAACACGAAAGATCCTAGCTTTTTCATCCATCTCTCACCTAGGCTGAATAATTATCATCATTACCTATAACCCACATCTTACCCTCCTCACTTTTACTCTTTATACAATAATAACAACAACCGTATTCCTCTCACTAACCCAAATCAAAGTCCTTAAACTATCAACAATACTTATCTCATGAACAAAAACACCAATACTAAATGCAACTGTAATGTTAACCCTCTTATCCCTAGCAGGCCTCCCACCACTTACAGGCTTTATGCCAAAATGACTTATTATTCAAGAACTCACTAAACAAGAAATAACCCCCACAGCTACAATTATTACTCTACTATCTCTCTTAAGCTTATTCTTTTATCTCCGCCTTGCATACCACTCAACAATCACACTCCCCCCAAACTCATCGAATCACATAAAACTCTGACGTACCAACAAGACACTAAGTACCCCAACAGCCATTTTATCCGCCCTATCAACCTTCCTCCTACCCCTATCCCCCTTGATACTCACTATATTTTAGAAACTTAGGATTAAACCCGCCCAAACCAAAGGCCTTCAAAGCCTTAAATAAGAGTTAGACTCTCTTAGTTTCTGCCTAAGACTAACAGGACATTAACCTGTATCTTCTGAGTGCAAACCAGATGCTTTAATTAAGCTAAAGCCTTCATCCTAGGCAGATGGGCCTCGATCCCATACAATTCTAGTTAACAGCTAGACGCCATAACCCATTGGCTTCTGCCCACAAGACCCCGGCACACCTTAATGTGCATCAATGAGTTTGCAACTCACCATGAACTTCACTACAAGGTCGATAAGAAGAGGAATTGAACCTCTGTAAAAAGGACTACAGCCTAACGCTTCATCATTCAGCCATCTTACCTGTGACTTTCATCAATCGATGACTATTCTCAACCAACCACAAAGACATTGGCACTCTTTACCTAATTTTCGGCACATGAGCAGGCATAATCGGCACAGCACTAAGCCTGCTAATCCGTGCAGAACTGGGACAACCTGGAACACTCCTAGGAGACGACCAAATCTATAACGTAATCGTAACAGCCCATGCCTTCGTCATAATCTTCTTTATAGTCATACCCATCATGATCGGGGGCTTCGGGAACTGATTAGTCCCCCTTATAATTGGTGCCCCAGACATAGCATTCCCGCGCATAAATAACATAAGCTTCTGACTCCTTCCACCCTCTTTCCTCCTCCTACTAGCCTCATCCACTGTAGAGGCTGGAGCTGGAACTGGATGAACTGTCTATCCCCCTTTAGCTGGCAACCTTGCCCACGCTGGTGCATCAGTGGACCTAGCTATCTTTTCCCTTCACCTAGCTGGCGTATCATCCATCTTAGGGGCTATTAACTTCATCACTACCATCATTAATATAAAACCCCCTACACTTTCACAATACCAGACACCCTTATTCGTATGATCTGTCCTCATCACTGCCATCCTTTTACTACTCTCCCTACCTGTCCTAGCTGCTGGAATTACAATATTACTCACTGATCGAAACCTCAATACTACCTTCTTTGACCCTGCAGGGGGAGGAGACCCAGTCCTATATCAACATTTATTTTGATTCTTCGGACACCCAGAAGTCTACATCCTCATCCTCCCAGGCTTTGGAATAATCTCCCACGTAGTGGCATACTATGCAGGAAAAAAAGAGCCTTTTGGGTATATAGGAATAGTATGAGCAATACTATCTATTGGATTTCTAGGCTTCATTGTCTGAGCCCATCACATATTTACAGTGGGAATAGATGTAGATACCCGAGCCTACTTCACATCAGCCACCATAATTATTGCCATCCCAACTGGCATTAAAGTCTTTAGCTGACTTGCCACACTACACGGCGGAACAATTAAATGAGACCCACCTATACTCTGAGCCCTTGGATTCATCTTCCTATTTACCATTGGAGGCTTAACAGGAATTGTCCTCGCTAACTCCTCACTGGATATTGCCCTTCATGACACCTACTACGTAGTTGCTCACTTCCACTACGTCCTCTCGATAGGAGCAGTCTTTGCTATCCTAGCAGGATTCACCCACTGATTCCCTCTATTCACAGGTTTCACCCTTCACCCTACATGAACTAAAGCACACTTTGGAGTAATATTTGCAGGAGTTAATCTAACTTTCTTCCCGCAACACTTCCTAGGCCTAGCCGGCATACCCCGACGATACTCGGATTACCCAGATGCTTATACCCTATGAAACACACTCTCCTCAATCGGCTCACTGATCTCAATAACAGCTGTGATTATACTAATATTCATCGTCTGAGAAGCCTTCTCAGCAAAACGTAAAGTTCTTCAACCTGAACTTACCTCAACCAACATCGAATGAATCCATGGATGTCCACCCCCATATCACACCTTCGAAGAACCAGCCTTCGTCCAAGTACAAGAAAGGAAGGAATCGAACCCTCACATGCTGGTTTCAAGCCAACCGCATCAAACCACTTAATGCTTCTTTCTTATGAAGTGTTAGTAAACCAATTACATAGACTTGTCAAGACTAAATCACAGGTGCAAGCCCTGTACACCTCATATGGCAAATCACTCTCAACTAGGATTTCAAGACGCCTCATCCCCCATCATAGAAGAACTTGTAGAATTCCACGACCATGCTCTAATAGTAGCACTAGCAATCTGCAGCCTAGTATTATATCTCCTCACCCTTATATTAACTAACAAATTATCATCAAACACTGTAGATGCCCAAGAAATTGAATTAATCTGAACCATTCTACCCGCCATTGTCCTAGTCCTTCTTGCCCTCCCCTCCTTACAAATCCTTTACATAATAGACGAAATTGATGAACCTGACCTTACCCTAAAAGCCATCGGCCACCAATGATACTGAACCTACGAATATACAGACTTCAAAGACCTCTCTTTTGACTCCTACATAATCCCAACAACAGACCTCCCCCAAGGCCACTTTCGTCTGCTGGAAGTTGATCATCGCATTGTAATCCCCATAGAATCCCCCATCCGAATAATCATCACCGCTGACGACGTCCTCCACTCATGAGCTGTCCCAACCCTTGGAGTAAAAACTGATGCAATCCCAGGGCGACTAAACCAAACCTCCTTCATTACCACTCGACCAGGCGTATTCTACGGCCAATGTTCAGAAATCTGCGGAGCTAACCACAGTTTCATGCCCATCGTAGTAGAATCAACTCCCCTAAAACACTTTGAAACCTGATCCTCCCTTCTATCATCTTAACCATTGAGAAGCTATGGACAAGCACTAGCCTTTTAAGCTAGAGAAAGAGGGACCCCCCCCCTCCTTAATGACATGCCCCAACTAAATCCTAATCCGTGATTCACCATCATACTTCTAACTTGATTCACCTTCTCACTACTTATTCAACCAAAACTCCTCTCATTTATCCCAACAAACCCCCCCACAAACAAAACCGCAACAACAAAACCTACCCCTTGAATCTGACCATGAACCTAAGCTTTTTTGATCAATTTTCAAGCCCTTACCTCCTAGGGATCCCACTAATCCTCCCATCCCTTCTTCTTCCGGCCCTCCTACTCCCCTCTCCAGGACATCGGTGGGTCAACAACCGCCTTTCCACTGTACAACTCTGATTTATTCACCTAATTACAAAACAACTAATAACCCCTCTAAACAAAGCAGGCCACAAATGAGCCCTTCTATTAACATCCCTAATCCTCCTTCTTCTCTTCATCAACCTGCTTGGCCTCCTTCCATACACCTTTACTCCCACCACTCAACTATCAATAAACATAGCCCTAGCCCTGCCACTATGACTTGCCACCCTATTAACAGGCCTACGAAATCAACCCTCTGCTTCCCTAGGCCACCTTCTCCCAGAAGGAACACCCACACCTCTTATCCCAGCCTTAATCATAATTGAAACAACCAGCCTCCTCATCCGACCCCTGGCCTTGGGGGTACGCCTAACAGCCAACCTTACAGCTGGACACCTACTCATCCAATTAATTTCTACAGCTACAATTACCCTCCTACCAATAATACCATCAATCTCCGCCTTAACAGCACTCATCCTATTTCTTCTAACCATCTTAGAAGTAGCAGTGGCCATAATTCAAGCTTACGTATTTGTCCTCCTTCTAAGTCTGTACTTACAAGAAAATATTTAATGGCACACCAAGCACACTCCTACCATATAGTTGACCCAAGCCCATGACCTATTTTCGGTGCAGCTGCAGCACTACTTACCACCTCTGGCCTAATCATATGATTCCATTATAACTCACACACCCTATTAACAATAGGCCTCTTCTCCATACTCCTAGTTATACTACAATGATGACGAGACGTGGTCCGAGAAGGCACCTTCCAAGGCCACCACACCCCAACCGTCCAGAAAGGCCTTCGTTATGGCATGATCTTATTCATTACATCAGAAGCTTTCTTCTTCCTGGGCTTCTTCTGAGCTTTCTTCCACTCCAGCCTAGCTCCTACCCCAGAACTAGGAGGACAATGACCACCAACAGGGATTAAACCTCTCAATCCTCTTGAAGTCCCTCTCCTAAATACAGCAATCCTCCTAGCCTCCGGTGTTACTGTAACATGAGCCCATCATAGCATCACAGAAGGGAACCGAAAACAAGCCATTCACGCACTTACCCTTACCATTATTCTAGGCTTCTACTTTACTGCCCTTCAAGCCATAGAATACCATGAAGCCTCATTTTCAATCGCCGATAGTGTCTACGGCTCCACCTTCTTTGTTGCTACAGGATTCCATGGCTTACACGTCATCATCGGCTCATCCTTCCTAACAGTCTGTCTCCTACGACTAATCAAATTCCACTTCACATCAAACCACCATTTCGGATTTGAAGCAGCAGCCTGATATTGACACTTCGTAGACATCATCTGACTCTTCCTATATATATCAATATACTGATGAGGATCCTGCTTTTCTAGTATACTGAATACAATTGACTTCCAATCTCTAAAATCTGGTAATAACCCAGAGAAAAGCAATGAACACTCTCACATTCATATTATCCCTATCCTTTATCCTTAGTACTGTGTTAACCACCCTAAACTTCTGACTCGCCCAAATAGCCCCTGATACAGAAAAACTATCACCGTACGAATGCGGATTTGATCCCCTAGGCTCAGCCCGACTTCCATTCTCAATCCGATTCTTCCTCAGTAGCCATCTTATTCCTTCTATTCGACCTAGAAATCGCCCTACTCCTCCCTCTTCCATGAGCCATCCAACTCCAATCACCCATCACTACACTTACCTGAGCTACCTCCATCATTATCCTCCTCACATTAGGCCTTATCTATGAATGAACTCAAGGGGGCCTAGAATGAGCAGAATAATAGAAAGTTAGTCTAATCAAGACAGCTGGTTTCGACCCAGCAAATTATAGATAACCCCTATAACTTTCTTATGTCTCCTTTACATTTCAGCTTTTACTCCGCATTCACATTCAGCAGCCTAGGATTAGCATTTCACCGAACCCACCTTATCTCCGCCCTTCTATGTTTAGAGAGCATAATACTGTCTATATTTATCCCTCTCTCAATTTGATCCATCGAAAACCAAACCCCATCATTCACCCTTGTGCCAATCCTAATACTAGCTTTCTCAGCATGCGAAGCTGGTACCGGCCTAGCCATACTAGTAGCCTCAACCCGAACCCACGGCTCCGACCACTTACACAACCTCAACCTCCTACAATGTTAAAAGTTATTCTACCAATAATTATACTTCTACCAATTACCCTACTATCCCCAGCAAAATTCATATGAACTAATACTACAATATACAGCCTCCTAATCTCCTTAATTAGTCTACATTGACTAACCCCATCATACTACCCCCTAAAAAACCTTACTCCCTGAACTGGCACTGATCAAATCTCAGCTCCACTACTTGTCCTATCCTGCTGATTTCTCCCTCTTATAATCATAGCCAGCCAAAACCACTTACAACACGAACCCCATATTCGTAAACAAATATTCGTCTCCACTCTAATTATTATCCAACCATTTATCATCTTAGCATTCTCGACAACAGAACTTATATTATTTTACATTTCATTTGAAGCAACACTAATCCCAACCCTAATCTTAATCACACGCTGAGGAAATCAACCCGAACGACTCAGTGCAGGTATTTATCTTCTATTTTATACCTTAATCAGCTCACTCCCCCTATTAGTATCCTTCCTCCACCTTCACTCAGAAGTAGGAACACTTCACTTACCCATCCTCAAACTAACTCATCCAAACTCATCAACTTCATGAACCACCCTATTATCTAGTCTAGCCCTCTTAATAGCATTTATGGTCAAAGCACCCCTCTACGGCCTTCACTTATGATTACCCAAAGCCCACGTAGAAGCACCAATTGCAGGCTCCATATTACTCGCCGCCCTACTACTCAAATTAGGCGGATATGGCATTATACGAACAACCCTACTAATGCAACCCTTATATAACCTCCTTCATTATCCATTCCTCACCCTATCCCTATGAGGCGCCCTAATAACCAGCTCCATCTGTCTACGCCAAACAGACCTAAAATCCCTCATTGCCTATTCATCAGTAAGCCACATGGGCTTAGTAATCGCTGCAAGCATAATCCAAACCCAATGATCCTACTCAGGAGCAATAATTCTCATAATCTCCCACGGACTTACATCATCCCTCCTATTTTGTTTAGCAAACACCAACTATGAACGAACACACAGTCGCATTCTCATCCTTACACGAGGCCTACAACCCCTTTTACCCCTAATATCTCTCTGATGACTCCTAGCCAACTTAACCAATATGGCTCTGCCCCCAACAACTAATCTAATAGCAGAACTAACTATTATGATTGCCCTCTTTAACTGATCCCCCCCTACAATTTTCCTAACCGGAATTGCAACACTTCTAACTGCCTCCTACACCCTATACATACTACTATCCACTCAGCGAGGAACTCTACCAACCCACATTACAACAACCCCAAACTCAAACACACGAGAACATCTCCTCATAACACTTCACATCACTCCAATACTAGCCCTCATCCTAAAACCAGAACTAATTTCAGGAACCCCTATATGCAAATATAGTTTAACCCAAACATTAGATTGTGATTCTAAAAATAGAAGTTCAAACCTCCTTATTTGCCGAGGGGTGGATCAAACCAGCAAGAACTGCTAATTCCTGCATCCGGGTTTTAAACCCCGGCCCCCTTAACTTTTAAAGGATAAAAGCAATCCGTTGGTCTTAGGAACCACTCATCTTGGTGCAACTCCAAGTAAAAGTAATGAAAATAACCATACTATTAAACACATCCATACCACTAATTCTCCTCACTCTCCTCACCCCAATCATCCTGCCTCTCCTATTCAACTTCAAAAACTCCCCACAATCAATCACCAAAACAATTAAAACCGCCTTCTTAATCAGCCTTATTCCACTAACCATTTTCATTTACTCAGGAATAGAGAACATTACTATCCTCTGAGAATGACACCCCATTCAAAACTTCAAAATCCCCATCTCCCTTAAAATAGACCTATACTCCGTAACATTCTTCCCTATCGCACTATTCGTTACCTGATCCATTCTGGAATTCGCAACATGATACATAGCCTCCGAACCATTTATCACAAAATTCTTCACCTTCCTTCTCATCTTCCTTATTGCCATACTGACATTAACCGTCGCAAACAACATATTCCTCTTATTCATCGGATGAGAAGGAGTAGGTATCATATCATTTCTCCTCATCGGCTGATGACAGGGGCGAGCCGAAGCCAACACAGCCGCACTACAGGCAATAATCTATAACCGAATCGGAGATATTGGCCTCATCCTAAGCATAGCATGACTCGCCTCAACTATAAACACCTGAGAAATCCAACAAGCCATCCAATCAAACCAAACACCCACCCTCCCCCTCCTCGGCCTAATCCTAGCCGCCACAGGCAAATCAGCCCAATTTGGCCTCCACCCATGACTACCGGCAGCAATAGAAGGTCCAACTCCAGTCTCCGCTTTACTTCACTCCAGCACCATAGTAGTCGCCGGAATCTTTCTACTCATTCGAACCCACCCCCTCTTAACCTCAAACAAAATTGCTTTAACAACATGCCTATGCTTAGGCGCCTTATCCACTCTATTCGCCGCCATCTGTGCCCTCACTCAAAACGATATCAAAAAAATCATCGCCTTCTCCACCTCAAGCCAACTAGGCCTCATAATAGTCACTATTGGACTTGACCTTCCCCAACTGGCCTTTCTCCACATTTCAACTCATGCCTTCTTCAAAGCCATATTATTCCTATGCTCCGGCCTAATCATCCACAACCTTAATGGTGAACAAGATATCCGTAAAATGGGCTGCCTACAAAAAACCCTCCCAACAACTACCTCTTGCCTAACCATCGGCAACCTTGCCCTAATAGGCACCCCATTCTTGGCCGGCTTTTACTCAAAAGACTTAATTATCGAAAACTTAAATACCTCATACATCAATACCTGAGCCCTCCTACTTACACTCCTAGCCACATCCTTCACTGCAACCTATAGTCTACGCATAACCCTGCTAGTTCAAACAGGATACAACCGAACCATAACGATCACCCCAATCAACGAAAATGCACCTTCAGCCATCCTGCCAATCATCCGATTGGCCTTAGGAAGCATCATAGCAGGCCTACTGATCTCATCCCTTATCCTCCCTACAAAAACACCCCCAATAACCATACCACCCGTCACGAAAACCGCCGCTATCATCGTCACAACCCTAGGAATTATCCTAGCTCTAGAACTCTCAAATACAACACACACACTCATCCCCCCAAAACAAAACCCCCTCATAAACTTTTCCTCCCTACTAGGCTATTTCAACCTTCTAACCCATCGAACCCAACCCTCAATCCTCCTTCATTCCGGACAAAAAATTGCCTCCCACCTAATTGACATAGCATGATATAAAAAAATTGGTCCCGAAGGCCTTGCCAGCCTCAACCTCATCATAAGCAAGACCTCTACCTCATTCCACACAGGCTTAATCAAATCCTACCTAGGATCATTTGCTCTTACAATCCTCATAACAATCCTTCTCACCCAAAAATAAAATAAAATAATGGCACCCAACATCCGAAAATCACATCCCCTATTAAAAATAATCAACAATTCTCTAATCGACCTCCCTGCTCCATCCAATATCTCTGCTTGATGAAATTTTGGCTCTCTACTAGCAGTATGCCTCACCACCCAAATCCTCACTGGCCTCCTACTAGCTATACACTATACAGCAGACACCTCACTCGCATTCTCTTCAGTAGCCCACACATGCCGAAACGTCCAATACGGCTGACTTATCCGCAATCTCCATGCAAATGGCGCTTCATTCTTTTTCATCTGCATTTTCCTCCACATCGGACGTGGACTCTACTACGGCTCCTACTTGTACAAAGAAACCTGAAACACAGGAGTAATCTTGCTTCTCACACTCATAGCAACTGCATTCGTAGGATACGTTCTCCCATGAGGACAAATATCATTCTGAGGGGCCACCGTCATTACAAACTTATTCTCAGCAATCCCCTACATCGGACAAACCTTAGTAGAATGAGCCTGAGGGGGATTCTCAGTTGATAACCCAACCCTTACCCGATTCTTCGCCCTACACTTCCTCCTCCCCTTTGTAATCGCAGGGATCACCGCCATCCACCTTATATTCCTACACGAGTCAGGCTCAAACAATCCACTAGGTATTTCATCCAACTCTGACAAAATTCCATTCCACCCATACTACTCCCTCAAAGACATCCTAGGTCTCGCATTTATACTAACCCCCCTCCTCACATTAGCCCTATTCTCACCCAACTTCCTCGGAGACCCAGAAAACTTCACCCCAGCAAACCCATTAGTAACCCCTCCTCACATCAAACCAGAATGGTACTTTCTATTTGCTTACGCCATCTTACGCTCAATCCCAAACAAACTTGGAGGCGTCCTGGCCCTAGCAGCATCAGTCCTTATCCTCCTCCTCATCCCCTTCCTCCACAAATCTAAACAACGAACCATAACATTCCGCCCACTTTCCCAAATCCTATTCTGACTCCTCGTAGCTAACCTCCTTGTCCTAACCTGGGTAGGAAGCCAACCAGTAGAACACCCATTTATCCTTATTGGACAAATTGCTTCACTCTCGTACTTCACCATCCTTCTTCTCCTCTTCCCCCTAATTGGAACCCTAGAAAACAAAATACTCAACCACTAAATACTCTAATAGTTTATGAAAAACATTGGTCTTGTAAACCAAAAACTGAAGATTCCACCCTTCTTAGAGTAACTCAGAAAAAAAGGACTAAACCTCTCTCTCCAGCTCCCAAAGCTGATGTTTTTAAATAAACTATTTTCTGAAAACCCTAACTGCCCGAATTGCCCCCCGAGACAACCCACGTACAAGCTCCAGCACAACAAACAATGCCAGCAACAAACCTCACCCTGCTACTAAAAATAACCCAACACCCCACGAATAAAACACCGCCACCCCACTCATATCTAACCGAACAAAAGACACCCCTCCACCATCAATAGTAGTCACCCCAACTTTCCAAAAATCAACAAAGCCCCCCAAAACCGCCCCCACACAAACAACAGAAACAAAACCCAACCCATACCCCACCACCCGCCAATCTCCCCAAGCCTCAGGATAAGGATCCGCCGCTAAAGACACTGAATAAACAAAAACCACCAACATACCCCCCAAATAAATTATAAACAACGATAAAGAAATAAAAGAAACTCCCAAATTCACCAACCATCCACACCCCATTACAGATGCCAATACTAACCCCACCACACCATAATAAGGAGAAGGATTAGAAGCTACAGCCAAAACCCCCAACATAAAACAAACCCCAATAAAAATCACAAAATAAGTCATATATTCCTGCTTGGATAACCCCAAGGACTACGGCTTGAAAAGCCATTGTTGTTCTCAACTACAGGAAC